>NC_041711.1:32627324-32927324 GCF_900700375.1 Denticeps clupeoides | reverse complement strand
CCATCGCCGCCACATATTTTCCTTTCAATGTAAAAAAAAACAAAAAACACTACATACAATCTGAATGTCAGTACTTCTTAGCTACAGTTTGACTAATATATATATATATATTTTTTATGTATTAAATTTACGAATAAATATTCAACGCAAGTAAACACCAAATGTGTTTTTTAAGTGAAGGATTTTATTATTAAAAATGGCCCATTTTGATGATCCCCAAGGGGAACTTGTGTCCCATTACATTTTGTGTAAAAATTATCGCCGCATTTCAGAAGGATCAGAAGAATCATACCAACGGTAAAATATGGTGGTGGTTGTGTGATGGTCTGGTGCTGTTTCGAAGCTTCAGGACCTGGAATACTTGTTGTGATAAATGTGACGAAGAATTCTGCTGTCTACCAAAAAATCCTAAAGCTGAGGACCTCTAGCTAAAATGAACTTGGGATGTGCAGCAGGACAATGATCTAAAATACACCAGCAATTCTACCTCTGATTTGCTGAAGAGAAACAGAATGAAGACTTTGGAGTGGCCTAGTCAAAGTCCTGACCTGAATCCTATATAGATGCTGTGGCATGACCTTAAAAAGGTGGTTCATGCTCGTAAACCCTCCAATGTGAACTAGAACAATTCTGCAAAGATGAGTGGGCCAAAATTCCTCCACAGCGCTGTGAAAGACTCATTGCAAGTTATCGCAAACACTTGATTGCAATTTTTCCAAGAAGGTTTGGCCCAACCAGTTATTAGGCTTAAGGGGCCAATCACTTTGTCACTCAGGCCCATGTAGGTTTGGTATTCATTTTGTTCCTTAATACTAAAATCTTCAACTTTTGTGCTTACTTGTGTTGTCTTCAAATAATACTTAAATGAAATACAATTTGATGATCTGGTCCATTTAAGTATGACAAACATGGAAAATTAATAAGAAATCAGGGAGGGGCCAAAACTTTTTCACACCACTACGTATGTATTGTGTGTGTGTGCATGTATGCAATTCCTTGCATTTTACAAATCCAGAAAAGAAGTATTTGAAACGCTGCTGATTTTTTCCTACTTTCAAAGAATTGAGAGATCTGCAGGTTTCATCACTTACAAAAGTCCAGGAAAAAAAGCAGCAAAACACTACCACAGTGCGCTGATGAGAAGGGTCCCCATGCTCCAGCCAGCAAATGTCCAGGCCCATCTGAAGTTTGCCAAAGACCACCTAGATGATGCAAAGAGGATTGGGAGATGGTCACATGGTCAGATCGCCGATACACATTTACAGCATTTATCAGAGGGCCTTATCCAGAGCGTCTTACAATCAGTAGTTACAGGGACAGTCCCCCCCTGGAACAACTTAGGGTTAAGTGTCTTGCTCAGGGACACAAAGGTAGTAAGTGGGGTTTGAACTTGGGTCTTCTGGTTCATAGGCGAGTGGGTTACCCACTAGGATACTACCACCCTATACACTTTCCTTGTTTTCAGGATGAAGAAAGATCAGTAAACTGCCAAGAACCATGAAGCATCATGTTCCATGGGTGCTTTTCTGCCAATGGGACAGGACGACTGCATCATATTAAGGAGAGGATGGATGGGGCCATGTATTGCAAAAGCTCCTTCCTTCAGTAAGAGCATTGAAGATGGCTCATAACCTGGTCTTTCAGCATGACAATGACCCAAAACACACAGCCAGGGCAACTAAGGAGGGGCTCCGTAAGAACCCTGAACCCCATAGAAAATCTATGAAGGGATCTGAAAATCCAGTCTGGAACTGCAATGTGTACAAACCTGGATAAGAGCTACAGGAAACGTCTGACCTCTGTAATGATTTCTGTACCAAATGTTAAGTTCAGTTTTTCTAGTGTTAAGAAAAAACGTATCTTATGCAAGAAAATGCAAAATAAATAATTAAACATCATTCAGTGGGTTTTTTTTAGATTCCGTCTCTCACAGATGAGGTGTAGCTATGATTCAAATTACAGATCTCTCCATTCTTTGTAAGAGTGAAAACATGAAAAATCAGCAGTGTATCATATACTTTTTTCCCAACAATATGAACTAATTGCCTTTGACAGAATTGTCATTTGATTCTTGCAGGCTGTTGTAGACCTCCATCTTGAATGTGAAGTGATTGTCATTGTGAAACACTGCAGCACAGCACACGGTGACCCAACAAAATGAGTCCTCTGCCCTTAAGCATGCATGATTGGTGAGCAGTGGGCAGCCATGACAGGCGCCCTGGGGTTCTCCGATCTAACCAAGCTGGAGACTTGGTGACTTTTTGGACTGAAGATGTAAAGCTCTTGTTTGTTTGAGCAAAACCAAAATGAAAGCCGGCTTAAGTGGTTTTGGAAAAAACAAAAATAAAAACTAGTTTTATTTTTCAATATTAAAGGCTAAGGATTTGGAATCTAATTTAATGCCATAATCGACGCTCAAGACATTTACATTAACATTTACGGCATTTATCAGGCGCCCTTATCCAGAGCGACTTACAATCAGTAGTTTCAGGGGACAGTCCCCCCCTGGAGCAACTTAGGGTTAAGTGTCTTGCTCAGGGACACAATGGTAGTACGCGGGATTTGAACCTGGGTCTTCCGGTTCATAGGCGAGTGTGTTACCCACTAGGCTACTACCACCCACAAGACAGTGGAGAAATCATGTGCTGCATTATTCAAATGTTTATCTGAAGCATTTGACACTGTCACTCATGATATGTCATGGTCACATTTGGGGCCTACAGGAAATGCTGTAGGGTGGGTAAGAAAACAGATCGCTGCATGTGGGTCTTGATGGTGTTCGTGTGAAATGCAAGACGAGGTAGAGTTTACCCTATGGTAGATATATTTGTATCTGATATGCAGTTAGTAAGATCAGAGTTTGGTAAGGCTTCGTTTTTGGTCAGTATTTTGGTCAGTATGTGCTTGCTTCTAAATGAGATACTAATCCTTCTTCACGGGGTCTCCGATTCCAATCATGTCTGTTCTCCGTTGTTGTCCCTGGCTGGTGGAACAACCTGCCCTCCTCCACACGACTAGCCGAGACTATCACCACTTTTAAGAAGAAGGTGAAAACCCTCTTATTCCAAAAATATTATAGACAAATCAAACACTTACACACGCACATGCGTACACATTGCACAAACAAATACAAAATGTATAAATACATTATAATTTTTCTTAGTCTAGCACCCAACAATCTCCGAGCATGCTCTTCACTGACAAGTCTGAGCCTTATCAGGGCTCTTAGTTTGTAAACTCGATACTCTATAGAAATTGAACGAGAATTGCTGGTGTCTTCCTCTTGTAAGTCGCTTTGGATAAAAGCGTCTGCTAAATAAAGTAAAGTAAAGTAAAGTAAAGTAAAGTAAAGTAAAGTAAAGTAATCTCTTCCCTGGATAAATGAGTAAATCACTCCAATACCAGGTATATCGAGGACATGTATACAACAGCCATCCTGGGACAGGGACCACTACGCCGGTGTCCAAATGAAAGGGGCGTTGGCCTGCGTACCAGCGACGCCCCGTCACAGCCTGGACCCCCCCTGCGTGTGGGGTTACGTCCGTGTTTCGCCTTCTCTGCAGATCTACTGACAAGCGCTTGTTTACGTGAAGTCAGCACGCGGCCTTGAGAGGGGAGCCTTGGCGGGGAGTGCTGTGGTGCAGGTGGGGGTCGAGTGCTGTAGCAGCAGGCTTGAAGGGGGCCGCTCGCTCTGGCAGGGAGGCTCAGGGGAGCCTGGCAGGGGGGCTGGCACCGGCCCGGCAGCCTTTGATGCTCGCGGGCTTGGAGGGCAGCTGAGGGAGAGGAGAGCCGGGAGAGACGACGTGTAATGAAAGAGAAAAGGTTACCTGTGGATCTGCCGACCTTCAGTGCCGGGCAGCCGGAGAGAGGGGGGCTTTGAAGTAAGGCCAGGCTGAAGGAGAACATCGATCGCTGAGAGAGAGTCAGGAAGAGAGACTCCACATCGAGGCTGGACGTCGTATATATATATATATATTCACACCAATGCATTGGTTTAAAACCTGAATATTCATCTGCTTCTTCATTTACATTTACATTTATGGCATTTGGCAGATGCCCTTATCCAGAGCGACTTACAACGTGCTTTCAAGTTACCATCGATGAAGAGATCAATTCCGGTTCACTAGGACCCCAACTATGAATACATCTATTTAATTCACTCTGTTGTAGATTCTGTACACAAAGTTCGACAATAAGAAAATTACAATATAATCTAAATATTCTTTAAAGAGGAAGGTCTTGAGCTGTCGTTTGAAGGTGCTCAGTGACTGAGCTGTTCTGACCTCGAGGGAAAGTTCATTCCACCACCGAGGGGCCAAGACGGAGAAGAGTCTAGAAGAGCGTCTTCCTTTTACCTTCAGAGATGGAGGGACCAGGCGAGCAGTACTGGAGGCTTGGAGTATACGAGGTGCAGTGCGAGGTGTAATAAGGGCTGTGAGGTAGGATGGTGCTACTCCATGTTTGGCTTTGTAGGCCAGCATCAGTAGTTTGAACAAACATTACATTTACATTTACAGCATTTACCAGACGCCCTTATCCAGAGCGATTTACAATCAGTAGTTACAGGGACAGTGTCCCTGGAGCAATTTAGGGTTAAGTGTCTTGCTCAGGGACACAATGGTAGTAAGTGGGATTCGAACCCGGGTCTTCTGGTTCATAGGCGAGTGTGTTACCCACTAGGCTACTACCACCTCTTCATTAGTCATAAACCCATTGGAAGATTTTAATAATATAATATACTATAATATAAAGGTTTGACGGTTAATTATTACATCCCTAAGTCTGAATGTAGGTATAGAATCCCGCAACAGTTACTTCAGCCTTATATAATGAATTTCATTCTGATGTCAGCTTTTCTATTTTTTATTATTATTCATTTGTTTTTATGATCACTAAATCCTATTTACCAAATTTTACTGGTCACAGCATACAAGGAGGAATATATATTTCCTGCCTGACTGCTGACTGAATTTGACAGCTTATTAAAAGACATTCAATAAAGCCTGAACCACTTATAGTACAATTATGGGGGATGCAGCTAAATTCACTCACCATATTTTTTAAGTTAAAGGTCCTTTTTTATACTACAATTTGGTATTATAGTATTATTATCAAAGATCAAGCATTTTTTTATTTTTTCACATGAACTGTACCAGGAACAGTATTTGTTTCCATAACCAGGAGATTAGAAATGTCTGATTTGGTCAAAGCTGTGGGCTATAATTTAATGGTGCTAAGAAAAAGCGCTTATCACAGGGCTCTTGTTTCCTAACATTCCATGAAGTGTGTGATTCAGTAAATAAGAACAAATTAACAGGACGGCGCTGGCGTGCTGGTTGGCTGTGAGATGAGGAGCTCACCACCAAGTCAGCACTTCCTTACGCTCCGCGCTTGCTTTTTCAATGCACTGTGAAAACCTGTTGCGATGCGACTGTGCTGCTACTATCCCCAGAAATGACCGTGCTTCGTTTTCAAGCCCCTAAAACCCATCACGATAGTGTTTAACACGAGTCCAATAAAGTCGCGTGTCGTGCCGGTGTATCTCCAGCGATCTTTAATTTGCTGGATTTACTGTGGAGAGCTGCTGCGTGTGTCGGGTGTATCACTTCTGTATTGTGTTAGCTTAATGAACCGCGGGGATGGCGGTGTGAGGGCAGCTTTTAATTTGCCTAAGCAGGGTGGCTGTGGGGAAAACAGCTGCTCGGCGGCCACTTTTGTTTGTGTGCGTTTGTGCTCGCGTGTGTGTGTCCAGCTGAGTTGCGCCGAGCAGAAAGGATCGGAGCTCAGACCCCGCACCACTCCTCTCCCCAGGAGAATCAAAGCACCCGGTGGCACCGCCCGTCCCTGCTGAGCAACAACTCCCGCGATACGCCGCTCCAGCTGGGGAGAGATTTCTCACAACAGGCACTGCACCTGCGGCGGCCTTCCTCTCCGCACAGGGCCCTTTAACGCCTGGATCTTCCCCGCAGAACACCAGGCAGGAACAGGGACAGCACATGCAGCCAGAAAGCCTCCACTGGAGCTCTTCCCAACCGCAGACTTCCCAGCTAGAGCTGCGTGAGGAATTCCGAGCGCAGCATATGGACCACAAGCCTTTGTAGAACCCAGCGGCCTGTAATGGTTCAAGCGGCAGAAGATTTAGCTTTTGTGTGTGCATGTGTGTGTGTGTTAAACAGATTGTGCTGAACCCACAGGAGCAGTAAAACCCCCTTTTCCCAAACAAACCGGGCATTGTGGTCCCTGTGGGTTTTTTTTTTTTATCTCTGCCTAAATAAACAAAGAATATCTGCTCAGATTAATCAACCATTGAGTGATTCTGCCCAAAAGAGGCCGTCTTAAGGCTGAACTGGCGTGTTTGTGTGAGAGAGAGAGAGAGAGAGAGAGAGAGAGAGTCATTGAATGAATAATTGAGCCAGTTGCCAGTATTCCCTCAGTAGAAGGCCTGGTCATTTTTCTCACAGCTGAAGCCCCTCTCCATTTTTTGTTCCTTTTTTTGTCTTCTCACACCCCTCCTGCATCACCCTGCAACCCTTGACCCTGGACCCCTGCTCTCTCCATGGTTAATCCCCCTTCTCCAATCACTGGCCATCTATACTCACTTCATTATGATGTCATCTTTACGGGACTGTCAGCCAGAGGTGAGATGAAGTGTGTTGAGATGAAGGGCTAGTGGGGTGTTGTGCACAGATGGAGAGCTTCGGAGAGAAAATAAGGGCTCACAACGAGATGGACCCTTAAGAGCAGCACGGAGATGAAGTGAGAGTGAAAGAGAGGCTGAGATGGAGGAGAGGAATAGATGTGTTTACTGTACTAGTAACAGTGGTATAATGTAAATATTGCCAGCGCTGCCACATGCTGTCATTGTGCCAGTAGGACAGGAAACAGATGAGCACGCCGTCTTCTCATTTTCACGGATGTTACATGAAAGCACGTTGTAAATCGTTTTGGATAAGGGCTGACGGTTCAAATCCCGACTCGCCAAAGTGCCACTGAGGTGCCACTGAGCAAAGCACCGTCCCCACACACTGCTCCCCAGGCGCCGGTCATGGCTGCCCACTGCTCACTCAGGGTGATGGGTTAAAAGCAAAGGACAAATTTCGTTGTGTCACTGTGTGCTGTGCTGCAGTGTTTCACAATGACAATCACTTTTTCACATTTGGGCCATCATAATCATAACCCATCATCTTCTGCTTTGATATTACTTGTAAAAGTGCAGAATAAACGTTCAGGTTAGTTGAGGGTGAGTGACCCGTCTGTCTGGCTGGTCATAATAAAAACCGCATGTGGGGTAGTGGTGGCCTAGCGGTGGCCTAGCGGTTAAGGGAGCGACCCTGTAATCAGAAGGCTGCCGGTTCGAATCCCGATCCGCCAAGGTGCCACTGAGGTGCCACTGAGCAAAGCACCGTCCCCACACACTGCTCCCCGGGCACCTGCCATGGCTGCCCACTGCTCACTCAGGGTGATGGTTAAATGCAGAGGACAAATTTCACTGTGTGCACTGTGTGCTGTGTTGCTGTGTATCATATGTGACAATCACTTCACTTAAATGCTCCACACGTAGTCTGCCCCGCGGTGGCCCCAGACAGGATTAAGCTTTAATTGATTTCTTATTGAAAAGTTGCCAAGCAAATCAGAAAACAGCATTGGCCTGCTGAAGGTATTACTCGGCCACGAGTGTTTAAGGATGTTTGTAGTGATCCTGGGATGGCGGCGCTTTTGCCCTGGAGTCGGCTGTATTTAATGGACCGCCGTGAAATCATAATTGCGTGTTTATGAACAAACCAGCTGGCTGTGGCAGAGGGTAATTATTTTCTCGCCGCTTTACGCCGCGCTGGTGTGTGCCCGTACGTCTGATAGCAGCTATGATGGCAAAAAAAGAAAAGATGGAGGGGAGAAAAAACTGTTCCTGCTCCAAACGCTCAGTATGCTGTCCGTCATGACAGCTTGAAGCGACAGCTAGTCTCATCTCATCACCACGCAGCACAGACAGACAGAGCACATGAAATAGTCCCCTTTGTTTCACTACTTTTTAAAGTCACCTACATTACCATAACACAGTAACACTCAAACAGAAGCAGCTCTTTACTTAGTAACTACAGGTTATTAATTTAGTAACTACATGGAATAATGGAATGTCTGTGTAGACCTTCCTGTGCAACTACAGAGTATTAAGTCAGTAACCCACACATGTAACTACAGGTAATTAATTCAGTAACCCACCAATTTAACTACAGTTATTCAGTAACCCACGATTTAACTAGAGGTAATTAATTCAGTAACCCATGAATGTAACTACAGGTAATGAATTCATTATCCCACAAATTTAAATACAGTTAATTAATTCAGTAACCCAGCAATTTAACTAGAGTTAATTAATACAGTAGCCAACCAATGTAACTACAGGTAAGTAATTCAGTAACCCACCAATTTAACTAGAGGTAATCAATACAGTAACCAATCAATGTAACTACAGGTAAGTAATTCAGTAACCCACCAATGTATCTACAGGTAATGAATTCATAACCCACCAATGTAATTACAGTTAATTAATTCAGTAATCAACCAATGTAACTACAGGTAAGTAATTCAGTAACCCACCAATGTATTTACAGATAATGAATTCATTAACCCACCAATGTAACTACAGTTAATTAATTCAGTAACCCACCAATGTATCTACAGGTAATTAATTCATTAACCCACCAATTTAAATACAGTTAATTAATTCAGTAACCCACCAATTTAACTAGAGTTAATTAATTAACTTCGCCAACCAATGTAACTACAGGTAAGTAATTCAGTAACCCACCAATGTAGAATTCACCAATTCAGAATGCAGTAACCCACCAATGTAAATACAGTTAATTAATTCAGTAGCCTACCAAATTAACTACAGTTAATTAATTCAGTAATCCACCAATGTAACTAGAGGTAATTAATACAGTAACCAACTAATTTAACTACAGGTAAGTAATTCACTAACCAACCAATGTAACTACAGTTAATTAATTCAGTAACCCACCAATGTAAATACAGTTAATTAATTCAGTAGCCTACCAAATTAACTACAGTTAATTAATTCAGTAATCCACCAATTTAACTAGAGATAATTAATACAGTAACCAATCAATGTAACTACAGATAATTAATTCAGTAACCAACCAATGTAACTACAGGTAAGTAATTCAGTAACCCACCAATGTATCTACAGGTAATGAATTCAGTAACCCACCAATTTAAATACAGTTAATTAATTCAATAACCCCCCAATTTAACTAGAGGTAATTAATACAGTATTCAACCTATGTAACTACAGATAATTAATTCAGTAACCCACCAATGTAACTACAGGTAAGTAATTCAGTAACCCACCAATGTATCTACAGGTATTGAATTCAGTAACCTTCCAATGTTACTACAGGTACATAATTCAGTAACCCACAAATGCAAGTACAGGTATTTAATGCAGTAGGGTCCTAGATGGGGTGAAGGGTTAAAATGAACCAAATCTGAGACCATATTAACATATTTTGGAATGTGTTCAGAGTACTTGGATCAAGAAGTCATCAAAAACTTGCAATATGCAACATTTTAAATAAAACATTTAACTGTGACTGCTCTACTGACAGTTATATTTTATTATTTTATTCATAATAATGATATAAAAAGTGTATATTTTATCTGTTGTGAATCAGATATATTCAGTAATATTCATACTGTACCAAACCAGTCATACAAATCATACAGGGAACATTAAAGCCATGTAAATGACACTTCTTTACTTCATGGCTACTCACTGTATGTCATCATGGCAGATTACATGCTACCATATTTATTTTTTAAGAGCTTTTTTGGTGGCTCCGGGATTGGAGGGGTTAATGACAGATCTTGTCGGGGGGTCTGGAGGCCAACCAGCTCAATACCAGCTGCAGTTATTGGCATTGGTGTTGACCTGGGTCCTACCCCGTCCCCTGACCGTGGCTCCCCAGTCGCCTACAATATTGACAGCTGGGGACCCTCCTGGGACCGGCCCTTCCTCTGGTTCTGGGCCCCGACCCCCCCGTCCTATTTCCACACGGCCATTTACACCGCAGCTGACCCGGGGAAGACCGCAGCCCTCTGACTGCCTCCACCCTGCTGTGGACACTGATGGATAGGGAGGGACCCCACCTCTACCCTCTCTCCCGGTCTTGCAAGGCCGGATGGTGACACTGACCCACTGTATTGACCGGGCCACATTGACACCGATGTTGACTCGCTGTTAGCATGTTGCTCTTAAATCAAGCGTGATAATTATATATGCACAGATGTGCCACTGGCGCATGACACGTTGCCGATATCTGTAGATGTTTGTGTTAGCGGGAAAATCCCAGGGTTCCCGGCTCATCGGTCATGTTCGCTGCGGGCCGCACGTCGCGTTCTAAGAGGGTGTTAAGAGAGGGACCTCGGGCCCCGACATGGTGCAGCAGCACGTCTGGACAGCAGCACCGAAGAGCTCAGAACCACTCTGTGTTTTAATGCCATTTAAAGCACTCAGCAGGCTTTTTGTTTTAATGAGATCTGCGCCTCACTGTAGCTCCCTGCTGTCAGACTGTGTGTGTCTGGGCATGTGTGTGTGTGTGTGTTTAAGAAGGAGGGCTAATTTGCGTATTTGTGTGTGTGTATCCTTCACTGTATCTTAATATAAACGTGCTCATGAAATTCACCAAATGTGTTTTGAAAGAAAAAACATTTAAAAATGCATACAAATGTGGGGGTCAAGTCAGGTTTAGTCTTATTACAATAAAGTACTTAGTACCAGCTTACCCCAAATGTCTCTTCTGGTTCTCTCTCCTCAATATGTTACTCGTTATAGTCATGAATCTTCACATACATTTTCGGTGTGAACGTGTGAAGATACATGCATATGTGTGTGTGTGTGTGTGTGTGTGTGTGTGTGTGTGTGTGTGTAGGTGAGAGGTTTGCATTCTCATGTGTGCCCACTCCTCTCATCAGTTTCAAAGGTGGTCTCTTCTCCCCCACATATTCTCAGCCCCTTTCTGTCTTAGGTGCACACACACACACACACACACACACACACACACACACACACACACACACACACGCACACAATCTTTGTTGACAGGGCAAATTGCATGAAGATCTTTTAAGGCAATTAGAGGATTGAGCTGCAGCTTTTGCTCCCATTCACACTGTTCATTAACAGCTCCCTGAAAGGAAGAGATGCAGACGCTGACACTTCCATCACTCCAGCCCGACACGGCCGCACTTCTCTTTAAAGGGAGGGTGTGTGTGCATGTGTGTGTGTGTGTGTGTGTATTACCTCTCCGAAAAAACAGATGACTGTTTATTGCATTTTGCCCTTGTGGTCTCATTCAAAAGGAATACAAAACCATGGTGGCAAAATGGAAAACAATTCCACAAAATTCCCTTCATTATCTTTGAACTCCGGAACAAAACTAGGGATTATTTTAGGTGTTTTTTTGTTTTTTCTTCCCAGGCTGGGCTGTGACACCGAGTGTTGATATGAATCCGCCGCCTTATTTTAGCAGCGTGGTGTCGCGGTGCTCTGAAGGTGCATGATTGTGACAAAGCAAAACGCTGCCCTGGGCATGGGTGTGCATGTGTGTGTGTGTGTGTGTGTGTGCATACACACATGCATGCGTGTCAGGTACCAGGTCTCTGCCCGACTCTCCGCTCTGATTGGTGTGAAGGTCATTAGTGTCGGGTTGTTCTGTTGTCATTTTTTTGCCTTGTGTCTGCAATGCTGCCTGCGAATTATGTGGAACAGAAGCGGCGTCGCGGCTTTGATGAGGATAGAGCCGGTGGGGGCTGCATTATTGATGACTGACACGCATTGATGGCGCGAACACACTCGCCTGCGCACACGTACACAGCTCTGGCAGTAAGTGTGTCGGCTGCTGTGGGGTTGTGTAAATATCCTCACACCCTCTCTCCGAGTCTCACCCACGCGGGACCGTGACGGCGGCCCGCCGCCCACTACATTATTTAACAGACACAGCATTTGATCCCATCGCTGGAGCCGGACGCAGTCAATCATTAATGGAGGATCTGGTTGGAAGCGCAGCACAGATTACTGCAGCCGCAGCCTTGATGTTGTTGTTATTATTATTATTATTATTATCATCATCATCATTATCTGTTTTTGAGGGCTTTTGAATAAATAATCATGCACTTTGGTTTGTTAATAAAAATGGAGCAAATGTTTAGCTGAATGCATTTGTTACAGTGCATAATGTGCGGAGATTAAAGTTTGTGTGATTATTATGTGGTGGTAATTAGCATGGAATTTGAATGATGCCTTAATGAAAAAGTTTCATTGTACATATCGCATGTATATTATATATATATCGGCTGTTCTGTATGGAGCTTATATGTTTTATTTTGACCCAAGCAGGGATGTTAAGGTGGGGCCTGTCTGAAACGGACAGGGTCGGGTTTATGGAGGGATGTTATGGTTTTGTGGGGTTGAAGGTCAAGCGTGTTCTCCCAGCCCTAAGGCTGGATCAATAGTGTGTGTTCCAGGCAGAGAAACGATGTTATCGATTAATGAATATAAATCTCATGTCACATATATATATATATATTACACACACACACACACACACACACACATATATATATATATATATATATATATGTGTGTGTGTGTGTGTGTGTGTGTGTGTGTACACTGGTATCCTCACTCAGTCGTAGGAGTACTGAAACTCCCACAGTCCTGAACACTGAGGCCTGTCTTGCCAATCGGCACCTTGCTTGGCCTGGACGTGACAGTTGGAGTGCCAGAACAACGCCTACCACCCAGGGCTCTGAGCGGCCGTCTGAGCAGCTCGCCAAGTTCCATAGGAGGGAAGAACCAGCGCTGAAGGCCAGAACCTGATGAAAGCGCATAGCATCCGACCTGAAGACCGGATCTACTGAGCCACACACCACTCGGACTGTGATGCTGGAGAAGTTTTCAGCTTCCTGTCACCTCCTTTGAAAGCTTCTCAGAAACACTGAAGTGCAAAGAATGAAGAGGGGAATATACAGTCTATCCCATCAGCCACCAGCAGCACATTAATATCACACAGCCTCACAAAAATTTGATTGACTGCTTCTGATTGACAGCTGTGTGTGTGTGTGTTTCAGTATAACCTTATTAGAGGCCCATCCCACAGTCCCAAGGGGGGTGAAGGTACTTTTTCATTTACCCCAGTGTGCCATATGCATGCTGCAGGTAATATAAACCAGTCAATAGCTGCGTGACCCGCTCTGGACCAGGAGAGCGGGCAGCGGCGGCGCCGAACACACCCCTCCTCACGCTGTGACGGTGGCGGGTCTGAGAAGATCATGAAATATGAATGTAAGACGCGTTCCTTCTCTTACGCCTGCCTTCTCCCTCCCCAAACTGGGTGACATGGCCGGGCACGGGTTGCCATGGCGACAGTGGCAGTGCTGGTTATGGCGGCGGCGTGTGTGTATGTGCAGAGCCATGCTCCCTTGGGATTGTGTGTGTGTGTGTGTGTGTGTGAGCGTGGCTGGGCTAAAAAGTGTGTGTTGGTGGCAGCGGCGTGTGGAGCGGTGCGCCGCGGCCCCCTGCAGATGTTCCCTGGCCCCTGCGCCTCCCGCCAGCTGCTCCGGCCCCCTCTCGCGCTTAATTAAGAGAGCGCGCTGCGGCAAACGGAGGCGTAATTACACCACACACGCCAACGCACCACAACGCCAAGGACACACACCTCACTCCATTAACTCGTCGCACCCACCCAGCCTACCATACAATACCAATTACACACACACACACACACACAATATATATTAAACACACTGAAAAGTTTCATTTGCCGGGTCATGTCTGTGAGGTCTGGCAGTGGCACATGATCTGATGGCTGATTGGCGGTGTGACCCACGTGTGTGAGGGACATAGTGGAAGATGTCCAAGTAGATCTATAAACCTATTGACGCATATTTTGACATTTTTTTTATGCCCCATCTATGATTCTTCACTCATTTTTCCTTTAGATGTTCCGCATTCACCTTCCTCACACACGCGCACGCACACCCAGGCCGAACACTGGAGATAGTTAATAATCCCCTAATTTCCGCTCTTCACGGCGCATGGAAGGTGTCGCAGATAAACTGATTTATCAGAGGGGCATTAGAATGTGAATCAGGGATATTAAAGCAATGGACATTAATGGGCGCATCGTTTAAGCAACGCTGTGAGACTAATGGATTTCAAAATGAATTTGTCAACACCGTCCGCCGTGAATACAATTAGCCGAGTAAAAGTGAAGGCTGGGCTGTGACCTGTGTAGCGGTGAAGTGGCTGCGCGTGTGCAGGGCGGCGTGGGGGCCGCGTGTAATCTGGCCCACCGCTAAAGTGGGGGGACGTGTCCGACACGGCTGCTCACCGCGGTGCCCTGAATGCAGATTGGGGGTAAGGGAAGGCTTTCAGAAGGAGGGGGTGTTTATTGTGATTTGATTGCAACGGATGTTTGCTGATCATGAATCGTGCAATCTTTATGTATTGGTCATTCATTCATTTATTCATTCATTTATTGACATAACTCCCCCCAAAAAATTTAATTTTCACGTTTAAAAAAAATATTTATGTTCTGATAGCAGTGAAGTACAAGACATTGGTGGGCCAGTGGTGTCCTAGCGGTTAAGGAAGTGGCCCCGTAATCAGAAGGTTGCCGGTTCGAATCCCGAGCCGCCAAGGTGCCACTGAGCAAAGTACTGTCCCCACACGCTGCTCCCCGGACGCCTGTCATGGCTGCCCACTGCTCACCAAGGGTGATGGGTTAATATTCTGAGGTCACATTTTGTTGTGTCACCGTGTGCTGTGCTGCATTGTATCACAATGACCATCGCTTCACTTTCACATACAAACTAGTGCAAACTATTGACAATAGAGAAATAAATCTGACTGGTACCATGCAAACTACACTACAATTCAATACAAAACGTTGGGCATGTACTGACAGTGAAGAAGGGACGTTAGCTCAGTACATGTCGGGGGAAAAAAAAAAAAAGTAGGTAGTGAATACTGGCAAATTCGACGTGGTTCAGAGTGTGATCAGTGGTAATAATATGCAGCATAATTACAGATGACAGTACAGTACGGTGTAGTGTAATGATTAGCGTAGAATAATAATGCTAATGATGCTTCGAGCATAATAAGTGTGTTAACAGGTCACCGACCGTTTACGGTGCCGATGGCTTGAGGAAAGGAACTGTTTGAAGTGGCTGGTGTGGGCGGAGATGATCCGAGGACGTTTACCAGAGAAGAGAAGGGTGAAGAGAGCGTGAGGTGGGTGACTGGCATTTTTACCCAGACTCAGTTCTCCTAGCAGAAGTAGATGGTTTGCTGTGTGTGTTAGTTGTCGGCCAATGGATGTTAGTTTGAATACATAGATGGATGACAGAAAAGAAAGCAGATTGACATCATTGTTCTGAAAGATCTTTTTTCATGCTGTCTTGTGACGATAGTGGTGGAGATGTAGCTCCAGACTCCATCATAGGGGTTTAGTTGGGTTGAGGTCTGGGGACTGAAGCGGCATCACATTATTTCATCAGTTCCATAACCATCAACTGTTTGGTGATGACACAAATGAATTTGTGGCCCATCTGTGGCTGTTTAGAGTTTGCCTCTATATGAATTAAATCAATTTATTGTGTGAAATTCATTATTATTATATTCAACAGGAAGATCCATGCATTTGTGAAATCAGTTTTTTTTTTTTCTTCTTGTCACTTCCAACTCTGGTGCAGAGGGGGCTGGGATGTGTTTGTGTGTCACTGTCACCACCACGGCTGCCTCTAGTCTTATTACAGAGTCAGAGCACAGTGCTGCCTCTAATATTATTATCACTCCTCTCCCAGGGTTGGGTGCTGGGTATACAGTATAGTGAGCAGGGGCAGTGTGTTCCGATGGGTGATAAAGAAAAAATCCAGAATAAATCAGTGTAGATCGCAATTCTGGGGCTTCTTCTTGGCACGGATTGAGTCACCTTGGTGAAACAAGCAACAATGCATATTATGAAAGTGGTGTAAATCATTCCAAATCCAACTGAACATTTATAAATAGAGATGCAATGGTGCATCATCAACAGATACATAAACATTTCATTACATTTACATTTACGGCATTTGGCAGACGCCCTTGTCCAGAGCGACTTACAACGTGCTTTCAAGTTACCATCGATGAAGAGATCAATTCCGGTTCACTAGGACCCCAACTATGAATACATCTATTTTATTCACTCTGTTGTAGATTCTGTACACAAAGTTCGACAACAAGAAAATTACAATTTAATCTAAATATTATTTAAAGAGGAAGGTCTTGAGCTGCCGTGTGAAGGTGCTCAGTGACTGAGCTGGAAGTTCATTCCACCACCGAGGGGCCAAGACGGAGAAGAGTCTAGATGAATGTTTTCCTTTTATCTTCAGAGATGGAGGGACCAGGCAAGCAGTACTGGAGTACTGGATGTGGGACCATTCAAACCCGGTTGAAATGTTCTTTTTAGGGATAGTTCACATGACGCGGCCAAAAATGCTCAGAAAATGTATGCTGTAGTGCTCGAATATGAACATACTTTTTGCACAGTTAATAGAAATTAATAAAGGAAGTGTTTCATCTGTTAAATGAAATTATGATGCATTGTGACAGTCATCAGTCGAATGTCTCCTGTCATTTTTGCGCTCATCTTCTTGGACCAACGCTAAAAGATGAATCGTAAGCCAACCGCGGCCCTGCCGAGGTGGGATCTGTGCCACCCTTCCTTCCCACCTGTTTCATTATGGCCCCCGCCACTGCCCACCCTGACTCTGAATAACAGAATATCTCAGTTGAGGTTAATGCTGTTTGGTTTATGCGGTGGGGCAGAGGAGAGGCCGTACCCTGGAGAGACCTGGCTGCCTCTCTGGTAGGGGCGGTGTGGATCCTTGGTGGCCTGGGCGTATAACTTCCCCCCCCGTGGCTGGCAGAGAGGGGCACGGGCTAGGCAGGCTGCCTACAGGGCCACATGGAGTGGTCTGAATACTAATGTGCCACTTCTGCCCAGCGTTCTCCCTCTTTCCTGCTCCCTCTCCCCTTCTCTCTCTCCCTCTATCTGCGGGTCTCTCACCCGCCTCTCACAGCCGGCCCTTGAACAAAGATCCCTAATTATCCTGCGGTCTCCATGTCCGCCTCGGCCTTCTAAAAAAGCTTGTTGATTAATTAGCGGGAGGCGTGGGGGGGCAAGAAGTTGCTCTGCTAGAGCTGGATCGTGTGCCAGGGAGCGAGAGAGGGAGAGGTAGAAATGGCCTGAAGGATTAGAACAGAGAGGAAGTTTAAACTCCAGATTAAAATCCAGGCTGCTGGTAATTGTGCCAGTAATTCTAGTCTCTCTCCTCCCCTCCCTACCAGCTCAGAGATCCGGGTTTTTTAATATAGTTTTTTTTTCTATGGTGTTCGTGAGTCTCGTTATCCACATTTTTTGCATTCGTGCACCGCCGCAGACCTCCAGTGGAAGTTTGATTTTTCCCCGTCCCAGATTGGATGGCGGGACCTTCAGATATTCATGTGCGCGGCTCATCCGTCCCTCAGCTCGAGGGATGTGCATGAATCACCCGTTGAGTCGATGCTGAATGCCTGCCTCTGCATTTGTGCTTGTGTGTGTGTGCACATGCAAGTATTTATGTATATATTTGTGTGTCTGTGTGTGTGTGTGTGTGTGTGTGTGTGTGTGTGTGTGACCCACAGGCCCTCCTGGTGAATGGAGGCAGCGGTAAAAAGCCTGAGTGGTGCTGCTCCACTCGCCTCAGGCTGGGTCAGGCAGGATCAAGGCATCTGTATTCATCACCTCCTTAACTGTGTCTCTCCATCTGCAAGAGGAGCTTCGCGGTGCTCACTTACAGCGCTGCTCTCGCCGGCTGCTGTGTGTGAGAGTGTGTGTCCCGTCTGAAGCACGTTATAATCTGTGCAAGTTTGCGTTTGTGTTGTTCGTATGTCTGATATGAATGCACATTTGTCCTGATGCCGATTACAGCATTTTTTTACTGCATGGATAATAATAATAAAGCAGAATACAAACACTCATAAACCCAGTGTGTAATATAAATTATCAGGGCGTGTGGGCCAACACATGAAACACACATGAAAATGACAAATGGCTGAAAAAGCCCTGGAAATGGCAGGAATACATTTATACTGCTGATTAAATATGAGAAGGTAGTCAGGGAGCACAGTCAAGGTAGTCAGGGAGCACAAGACGAAGCCAAACGTAAAACCCCGGTCAGGAGAACATGGGACCGGAGAGCCCGGGAAGGTCCGGATTGGTGACGATAATAAATAAGCCGTTGAGCGTACGTTGGTAATCAGTGTTCTGTATAGAAACTAGTTGCAGCTGACCGAGTTGATCAAGGTAACATAGATTATATATCGACCCTTTCTGCTCTACGGAAGCTATTAGTGTCGACTGCATTAACCAAAGATCAGCGGAGTTAATTGGAAAGCAAACATGTTGTGTGTCTAAATATCAGCCTAATTTAATACACTCGTTCCACATAATGCAATGACAGTAGTTCATCAGAAAATGAAATGCATTTTCCCAAATCGCCTCAGGATAACATGGATCATTAGATTTCACACCCACTTGCGGAACCGCACAAATTCGAAGAAATGAAAGACTGCTTTCCCTTTGTGGTCCTACTGTGTGAGGGTTTATTAAAGGTATGGTTGTACAGTATGTATATATATATATATATATGTGTGTGTGTGTGTGTTTTCTCTGTGGCCTGTGACAGCTACAGCGGTTTGATAATATGACAGTAGTGGTGCTACACACTCCACGGTGTGTAGCTGTTAGCAGTGTTGGCTGATCTGAGGTGTTGAGCTCTTCATTAACCGTTGGTGCTACCGCTGCGGCGGCGTGAGTGGGCAGGATTTGTGCCGCGCGGCGGCACAGCGTCATTACCATCGAGATAATGCCACATGACACCCAGCTCCAGTCTACAGGAGTGAACACAATTACCCTGATACTGTTACCACGGTATCCACCAAGGCAGGAGCTGCATTTCACTACAACTGATGACTTTCTGTTTGGACTGGAAGGTGAAATGGGAATTAGCGCACACCACCGAGACACACGACACATCATATTACTTTTGGTGGATTAAGATTACTGCCTCTTAAGACGTGCTTCGGGTCCAGGCCCAGGTCTTCTTTACACAGGGGTTTGCATGGTCTACCCATCTTCTCCTCAGTTATCATGAATGTTAGATGAATTTGCTTAAGCCAGTGGATGCATTATTAGAACATGCAGTGGTACAAACATCCATTTAAAAAAAAACCAAGGTCATCCCTAGAGTTCAAGATCATTTTTACATTTTACATTTACAGCATTTATCAGACGCCCTTATCCAGACTGACTTACAATCAGTAGTTACAGGGACAGTCTCCCCCTGGAGCAATTTAGGGTTAAGTGTCTTGCTCAGGGACACAATGGTAGTAGGTGGGATTTGAACCCGGGTCTTCTGGTTCATAGGTGGGTGTGTTACCCACTAGGCTACTACCACCCCATTTCATTTGCCAGGGTTTTCTTCCAATCACTGATCTCTGCTCTTTCTAACCTTCCTTTAGTTGTAGTTGGGGGGTTTAAAGTCTGTATTTGTTAAATGGATAGAAAACCAGGTCCTAAAAAAATGAATTTAGATTCAAAGTCAGTGTTACGTCTGCCAACAATAATTGACAGGGCTGCTACAGGGATACGTATTTAGAATACAAAAATGTACTGTCCATGCTACATTTAGAATACTTAGAATACATCTGTTGCAGTATGAAAAAAGAAATCTACTTCTTGCCCTCAAATGTGGATGTGCATGACAGTCAACTAAAAAATACATTTTCACCTTGAAGATTTTGTTCATGTCAATGCTGATACACAAAATGTAAGACATTCCCCGCCCAGAAATCTTTACCATTAGGAAATAAGCACATGATGGTGCACTTTGGGAACAAAAAGTTTTTGAAGGCTTTCTTTAAATATTCTGAATAGATTACTGTGACAGAATACATTACTGGAAAGATGTATGAGAATATTGCCAGTATTCAGCCAGCACAGCTTTTTTTGGCCAGTTACTCTGTTGATCATTTAGTCGTCATTTTCACATGGATTTGGCCCGGAAGAATTTATATGGAGTCTGAACCTCCTGGCGCCGTGATAAAATGCAAAACAACACTGTACGTCTTCAGAGCCAAGCAGAGGAAGGGGGTGGCGGGGACACATAGGTTTCCTTCTGGGAGAGAATGCAATTTGTTCTCTGCGGTAAGCGGCCGTCCGCCGGCCCACCTGCGAGCGGGCGACCGAGGCGCCAAGGCGGGAGATGCAGGTCATTTAGATAAGCTTGTTTCACACCGAGTTTCACCACATCACAGCGCTCCCCGGGTTAGCGAGGCGGCGAGCGCACCAGCGGCAGGCAGCTGCAGCAAGTCAGCTGTGAAATGGGGAGAGCGGCGGAGGAAGGGGGAAAAGAGAAGGCTGAGGTGATGGAGGTGAACTGGGGAAATTCGCCAGAAGAGAGAGGGGTCGTCCCGCGGTGGAGCCTGGGTTGCGTCCCCCTCAACACGTTACTATAGTAACCTACCCAGGACAAAGGCCCCTGTCCTGTCTTTCTTTCGCTGCAGCAAGCCACCTTCCATACAATCAGAGAGAGGAGATGAGAAGACAACATTCATATTTTCTGACTGAACAGTATATTACATATATTATTATACATATATTATTAAACAACATTTGTAAGATAATAGATGGGTGTCATTTTTTCAATAGTTTACACAGATAAATAGTTAAAACGAGAGAGTATCACAATCTTTAATGATGTTTGTGCATGTGACATATTGATGGGCGTGGGTTAAAATAATCCATAATGAGGAAGTAGAATTATTTTCATTCAGGGCGCGATAACTACCGATTGGCTCTTTATATGAATCCTGAGAAAATCAACCCCCGTTTTCATAGGTAGGATTTAAAGTGCTTACAGTCTGTGGAATAAAAATAATAATAATAATCACTGAGATATACTGTATTAAACATATCCTCCCTCGATACCCCCTCCTCTTATTGAGTTTGTGATAAACACCGGGGACGTAGGAGCCGGGTAACATTAAAGAAGCGATCGAGCCTTTGTACGCAGACTCCTTGGTCCAATCACCGGCGGAACATCAGGCTGCCAGACGCCTGTCAGACACTTCCTTCATATCTGCCATTTATAATCCTGCCGCCATTGTTCAGATCAAAGCCGACAGAACAACTTTCGGTTTTACACAAAAAGGTTCAATTGGCTGCGCAAATAAACAGCCCCTCCTACCGGGCGAGTGCCGGGGTGATGGGGAGATGTTGTACATGTGATGGGGTGCTACTCCTGTCTTGTTCCTACATGAAAGCCGTCACTGCGGAGACCGGTTCTCTGTTACTGTGCAGACGGGTACGAGTGGGGCGGAACTCACAGCCGCGTTGCTTGATTGGTTTCGCCTCTGTGCTGAGAAGGCATGTGTACAGGGTGTTGGAGGAGGGATTTCTGTAATATCTGCTATGTTGCACGCCCTGTGTGATGGTAGGGCCCTGTGCTCCTTGCTTGTCCCATCGTCCCATGCTACTGCTGGATGTAGACAATGGGTGGGTGCTTTACTTCCCTTGTGTGTGTGTAAGTGTGCCGGTGAAAAACGAATGTACACCGAGGTTGGGAATTGCAGAAAATTCTGTGACAGGATTAAATACTGATATGTTGTCCACTGTTGACTCTGTGATACTCGATACATTTAAACGTCTATGGACATTTAAAGGACAGTTTTTAACTTAAGATGCGTTACTGCAATTTTTGAAACAATCAAGGAAAATGTCCTTTTTTTTGTGAAAATTACCTCTAGTTCCTCCATTTATTCTTCTGCTGTAAAAAGCAGAGTTTCTTACATGCAGGTGGCCTAGTGTGCAAGGAAGGGGACACATAGCACAGTCCCCACACACTGAGTAAAGCACAGTCCCCACACACCTCTCCCAGTTATTGATCAGTTATTGTTGGCAGACATAACACTGACTTTGAATCTAAATTCATTTTTTTGGACCTGGTTTTCTATTCATTTTACAAATACAGACTTTAAATCAGCCCGATAAACTCTCTAACTACAACTGAAGAAAGGTTACAAAGAGCACTCCTCAACAAGGGCGATGGGCAAAATGCAAAATACACATTTTGTTGTGTGCACCATGTGCTGTGCTGCAATCACTTCACTTTCACTAAATGGGGTGGTAGTAGCCTAGTGGGTAACACACTCGCCTATGAACCAGAAGACCCAGATTCAAACCCCACTTGCTACCATCGTGTCCCTGAGCAAGACACTTAACCCTGAGTGTCTCCAGGGTGACTGTCCCTGTAACTACTGATTGTAAGTCGCTCTGGATAAGGACGTCTGGTAAATGCTGTAAATGTAAATGTCCAAATTAACAATTAGTACAGTGATACTGCAAACCAGCATATCAATAATCCATCACCAAAGCCGCTATTACTATATATGTTTCTAATTTGTTGGTCCCACCCTTGATGTTCACAATAATTTTTTATATTTTATTTTTACATCTTATGAAAGTTTTTTTTCATAAAGTTACAATTTTGTAACACATTTGTTACACAGTTATTACCATTGGTTGTCTAATACAAACATGTGTGTGTGTGGGTGTGTGTGTGTGTATTTGTGAGTGTGCACTGTATTGTAGGCAGCTGGATGCAGACTAGTGTTGCATAACTAAACATTTTCACAACAGTCCAACCATGCAATAAGGACAATGACATTTCAAATGAGAGGGGAAAGAAGAGTGACACAGACAGAATGATTGTAAATGACAGAACTGAACACGTGAGGAAGTGCAGTTGGGCTGTTGGAGATGGTGCTCCTTCCGCCATTTTGGAGAACTGAGATCGGCTTCTTATTACTTTTCCATAGACTAAAATACCACTTGTATCTCCTGTGGCGTACTGCTTTCAAGTCCTTGACTGTGATGTTTATTGAACAGAACGTGTGCAGCAGCAGCTGTGTGTTCTCTGGATCTCTTCTGGGGTCGCTGGGGAACCCACCGTATCTGGGTTCTCCCTCTCACAGCACCGAATGCTCAGAACTCTTTGCTTCCAACGCTTTGTCCCAGTTGTGCACCTTGCATTCATTTTTTTTGCATTGCATTGCATACTCTATATTAACTTTTCTACAAATGCAAATGTGTAAATGTGGATTGCTGTTCTCAAAGGTAGAAGAAAAAAAACATACAAAATGTGTTTTTTTAGGTACCAGTTCTTCTTGGACACATTGTCAAAATGAATCTGTTTGGATTGGAAAGGTTCTCAAATGAGGGGCTTGAGAAGCAAGGATTGAAACTAACTGTCACGGGTGGGCTGGACATGGCGGTGAAGGAGGACGCATTCGCACGATCACAGGACAGGGGTTTAATACAAACTACACACGAGACAGGGGAACATTAACACGCACAATGACCCGACGGCGAACAGACACGAACAGGATAGTTTTATACAATTATATAAATATAGACCAGGTGAACACGATCAGGGAACATTACACGAGACGAACATGAAACTCCGAGTCAACCCCTGCCGGTCCGGATCATGACACTAACCTTTAAAATTCAACTGCAATTCTTAAAAACTAAAAAAATTAAGGCTTCAACCAGACAGATCAACATATTCTTAAACTCTGCATCATCATTTTGTAGAAATTTTAAACAAATCAGGCCAATGTGGTGGCCAGAGCAGGCTCTCAGGTCGTATAGAAGAGGAAGATTTAAAGCTTTTTTTAAAACATGGTAGGATTTTTTTCCCTTTAAGCCAGGTTTCTGGCTTGTGCCTCACCCAGGAGGAGTCCTTGCCTTGCACCAAATGACCCACAATAGGCCCCAGCACCCATGATTCTAGTGTGGATTAAGTGGACTTTTTTTATTTCAGATCAGTACATAAATCACTCCTCGGGGAGAAACAGGGAGAATTATGCCATGGTCAGGCTAGGGGGGAAATGATTGTGACGCAGGTTTTAATTCACCAATTTTCATCTGATTTATAGGAACCGTTTCCCAAACCAGGCCCTAACATTTGCCTTTCTAAAAGAACATTAAAATACAGGAGAGCCGTCTAGAAAAGGACCAGATTCATTAGGAGAAGCACACTGCAGTAGTTTTAAATGGCTTTCCTCCTGCTAGCTTCAGTGGATCAGGTACTTATCAGACCCTTCATGAATCTGGTGCTGGAATGGGCGGAGCTCAGGCGGCCTGCAGTACTGTGACTGAATTTAAAGAGCTCTTATCAACACAATTATTGTATATAACCCTACACATGTCAGGATGAGTAGTGACTGTAGTGGAGCTATAGTTGTTTTTGGTGGCCGGTCTTAATTTTAGTTTTAGTTTTGTCTTTGGGACAGTCGACAGAAGTCTGAGCATTTTACTCAGAAGTATAAATTTTTAGTCAAAATTTTATGAAAACTTTGTTTTAGTCTTTTTAGTCAATATAACAACATTTATTTCTTATAGAGCCCATAATCACATGTAAGGCTTTGACAGGCCCTACAGTTGACACCCCTGACACTGGACCCTTCTGCACACAAGGAAAGACTCCAGGAAAAAACTCTTGGAGAGAGAGAATAAAAAGAAAGGAAGAAACACCTGGAAATGGTGTCAGTGAAAATGAACTGATTGTCATTGTAAAACACTACAGCACAACACAAGGTGACACAACAAAATGTGTCCTCTACTTTTGACCATGAGAGGCGCCCGGGGAGCAGTGTGTGGGGACGGTGCTTTGCTCGGTGGCACCTTGGCGGATCGGGATTCGAACCGGCAACCTTCTGATTACGGGGCCGCTTCCTTAACCGCTAGGCCACCACTGCCCCAACAAGGTTATCTAATTATTAAATTATTGTGACAGTAATAGTATAGTAATAAAGTGATAGTAGAATACTCTACATCCATTCCATTGGCCGCAATCTGTTTTGTTTTCCAATTCTTTGTAAAAAGTAGTCTGAAGTCGAAATAATGCTCGATTGGGGATTGAAGATGTAATGTCACCAGATGGGGGACACAGGAGACAGAAATACTGCATAATAATAACACGCTTTGTCTAATTTTCCTCAACAAAAATGAAAAGTCAAATTTGTAGATATCACATTTAGGCTTGTTTTTATTCTTCAACAATATTACAGGATATATTTTGTCACCGCACATGTTTGTCAAGTCTACTTTCCCCTTAAGCGTAGGTGCTCTTAAGAGGGGTGCTCTATCCATCCTCTTCTCTACTGTCTGACTGATGTCAAGAGGTGGATGGCTTTAAATGAGAGTAAGACGAAATGTATGCTCTTAGGTATTGGTGACCCCCGTATTGACCTCGCTTCCCCGGCCCCTTGTGAAAAATCATTGATTGCAATCCCAGGTGTTAAAATGGACCCAATTCTAAAAATGGATGCACAGGTTAACAATATTGTAAAATCGGGCTTTTTTTCTGCCCGTCCTTTCCAAACGAAACATGGATTCCCGCTTTCATTACGACCCACTTTGACTTCTGTAAATCATACCTTTTTGGGATCAGCCAGACATCTTTAGCTCTCCTTCATTTACTACAAAACTTCTCACTGGTACAAACAGGCGAGATCACTTAACCCCGATCTTAGCCTCACTACACTGGTTCCCTCTCTGTTTTAGAGTCCATTTTTTAAAAAAAAAATTGTTTTTAAATCACTGAATGGCTCGGCTCCAGCCTGTTTGGCAGACCTACTGCATTCCTACACTCCACCCCGTTCTCTCAGGTCTTCAGACCAGAGAACATTGTCTGTCCTTAGGTCACATTACAAGCTGAGAGGTGACAGGGCCTTTGCGGTGGCCGCCCCACGTCTATGGAATGACCTACCAATGAGTGTCAGGCAGGCGCCATCAATTACTGCGTTTAAATCCCGTTTAAAAACTCACTTTTACACCCTGGCTTTTAACCCAGTGTGAGGTGGTTCTAATACGGTGTTCTTATGCAGTGTTATTCCACCTCTTGTTTAATTTAAATTGCTACATTTTCTCTTTTTATTCAATTTATTAATTTTTGTATTTTTACTGAACATTTTGTCCATGTCTGTCCTGTCCCTGGCAATTTTAATGTACCGCACTTTGGTCAGCTCCTTTGTGGTTTTAAAGTGCTTTTTTAAAGTGGTTTTAAAATTATCATCACGTCATGTTATCCTTAAAATACTAAGCTATCGCTATCATCACATGACCAGAATTTACGTCGTGCCTGATCTTGTGTCCGTCACATCATAAAGCTTCCTAGACAAAGATATTTTGTTGATAAAGATTTTGTTAAAAAAACCCACACCAGGTGGGGCTCCATATGCCTGCGGTTGGACACCTTTTGTAACGTTACATGAATCTTGGAACTGCTTAAAATTGCATTTGTTGACAGCAGGTTGTTGAGCTGCATTGACTCAACACGTCTATGTGAAAACCAATGACACATCCTACCACAGTTCTTTCACAAACGTGCTTAAACACGATTCGTCAACTAGAAGAAGATAGGAATCCTTCTCCTGGTTTGCTAATGGACATGGTTCATATCGTGACATTCCGTAGCCTGGCCACAAATCAAGTGCTGGTATGGAATTTAGTCCGTTGACACCTCCACATCACTGTAGTGTGGACAGCTACATCAGCAGCATCTGTTCCGTCACGACTTTCCTGATGTCAATGGTGTCCACACTGACCAAGTCCGCTTTGTGCTCAGTGAGAGCCCTTGAACCTTGAGACTTTATGGTTCTTTATGGGGCCCGTGGTGGCCTATAGCAGGTAAGGAAGTGGGAGTTCAATTACAATCAAGAACAATCACTTCAATTTCACTTTCACTTGTTCTGAAATGCCTTTTGAGAGTGATGTATAATATCAGTGTGTAAAATATACATTGTATTTCATTGTAAAACGTACAAATGTACAATTGAGTCAATGTAAAACATTTTAGAAATAATCAATATAATTCTTGTGCTGCATTGTGATACATTATGGCATGTTGTTCAGTTATTCAAATGAGCACCCCTTTGTGTGTGTGTGTTATTGAGGTTACAGTAGCTACGATGTGTGTGTGTGTGTGTGTGTGTTATTGAGGTTACAGTAGCTACGATGTGTGTGTGTGTGTGTGTGTGTGTGTGTTATAGAGGTTACAGTAGCTACGATGTGTGTGTGTGTGTGTGTGTGTGTGTGTGTGTTATTGAGGTTACAGTAGCTACGATGTGTGTGTGTGTAGCTTCCTGCTTTACTCTCGATACGGAAGACCCTCTGGTGTGATATTTATAGAGGCCTGGTGGTTGACCTGGGCGGCAGCGGCGGTCAGGCAGTGTCGGCCCGTGGACGATGCACACACGCCGGTGTTAATTGGGGGTGAAGCGGCGGAGCGACAGAGGTGTTGATGTGCAGAACCCCGCTCTGGGGGGAGGGGGAGAGAGGTGAAGGTGACACGTCTGCTCTCTGGTTGTGAGCGCGCATCAGTGTTAGACGCCGCCGCAGCTCAGCAGTGCTCACACTCTCAAAGGGATCCAATTACCGCAGTGAGGTGCGGCGGTGCGTGTGTGTGTGTGTGTGTGTGTGACGTTGTATAAATACACCTTCAAACTGCACAGGTCCTTCAGGTCTGAGAGCGCGTGCTCTGCTGTGACCTCTCCTGTGGATTCCGCATGATCCTGTGTGTGTCTGTGTGTTAAAGGCGATGGTGCTGGCCCCGTGTCACACACGTCCCTGCCACTTCCAGCACTGCCCCCATCTCTTCTGGAGGGCTGGCCCTTGTGCTCGAGGCCAAGTGAGTCACAGCCCTCACCAGGAACACACTTTCCCTGCCGCCATTTTACGCATACATGTTTGTGTCACCACTGATTTTTTAAAAAATATTTTTTCAAACTACATGCCAACCCACATCCTAACAATAGCAGCCGAAGCCAAATTTTTTTTTTTTTATTCTTCCACTTGTTCGTATCTTTGGTTCTACAGGCATAACACATGTACATTAACAATGTCATAACACATCGTTGTATGGATTCTGCTCTCTCGACATTGTACGTGACTCAAGATTGACACACTGTCGACAGCGTCGAGCAAAACCCTTTTTGCCAAACAGACCAAGAAAAGAAGAAAGAAAAGAACGCGTGAATCACGAGAAGTGTACCCGCATTGCGGGGTGTACCTGAATCAGAGTCTCGTCTCTACTGAGCAGATTCTGCCATCGGAATTGATGCCATGACGTAAATATTTCTAAAGATTGAGGCCAATAAGCTTCAGAACACGGTGATTGGTGCGCTAGGACATTTGAAGTAATTGTATGATAATAATTATTAGGATTATTTTGACTTTTTTTATCGCCAGAAATGCATCTGCATCTTTTGATTACCATCACAAATGTCAAGTTTATTACAAAGCGTCCTGTCAAGGCATTTCAAATCTATTAAAATTTGTGCATTTTGAAGATGGGACTGCAGAGACAAGTAAGGTGTGTAGGCCGCGTTTGAAGACCGCGTCCCACTCCTGACACATCTGGAGGCTCCGCCTACCATCCGTTCTGAAATGAGAGGTCAGTAATGGCCACATGTGTCCCGGCCCTCGTTTGTGGGGGGTGTACGCTGGCGTTACTTCATGGCACAGGTCCTGCATCTATATCATGCTGGCATGTTCCTCAGGGCACCCCGTTCTGGTCACACTTGTTTGACATCTGCTGAAGCCATTGTTGGGGAGCTGCATTAAGCGCCCTGTGAAGAGGCGGCTATTGATGAGGCAACAAGCAGGCAGCTGCGTTCCTGCTTTTGTTCTGCGCGAGGAGCTCCTAATGATGTTCCGTGGGCATCGCTGGCCATCGGGGCAACTGTACACCGAGCTGGGGACACCGAAGAGAGAGAAGTGAGAGCCTCTCTTTTTGGAGAAGGGGAAATTAGAATTGGAAATATTGTTATTCACCCCTCAGTTGGATCATTAGCATAAGAGAGACGACACCTGTAGAACATGCTAATGAGGCACCGAAAAATTAGAATAACATTTTGTTAGCGCTCTGGCCCGAGTCTGCGATTTCTTTTTATCTCTGTCCCTCTCACTCGGTGTCTTTGTCTTTTTTGGTCTCTCCCTTTGTGGTCCTGGAATATCTGGTGTCTGTATGCTGTACTTTGTAGGTGTTACCAGGAGAGACAGTGACCGTAAGTTTGTGCAGAGGCGTGTGTGAGAAAGTGCGTGTTTGCACGCCCGCATGTGCGTGCATCACTGTGTGTCCCCTCTCTGAGCCGCTGCATGGCCCTGGGCCGCTGCTGCAGCCGTTATTGATGGGAAGTGGGGCTGGACTCTAACAGCTAACCTGTCACCCTGCGCCGCTCCTGCCTGCGCCGCCTGGCCGTATAATGGAGCAGCGGGTCCCCCGGGCCCTGCTGTTAAAGGGCCAGCGTGACCCGCGGAGGCAGGAATGATATACATCAGGCCGGGCGCATTAGCAGAGTGCCTCCCCTGCCACATCCATCTGCTCGGCTGAAGTTGCCTGGCCGGCTGCGGCCCCCCTGCCCCGCTAATGGGGAACCTGGAACATTGCATAACGTTCCGTACGTCTTCTCACAGTCGCTGGAACTTCTGAATAAGATCTCTAGTCTCTGTATTTTATGGAGAGTACTGTATTAATATGATACTAATTCATATTAACTAATAATTTAGTTTCTGTATGTTTTGAAAATATTACAAATCTAAAGAACTAGGGGTACAATGTTAATTGCGCTCAAATCAATTTTTGAATTTTAATTGTATTAGAATTACAATGATTCCGATAAATGCATGTGCATGTGCTTATCCTTACAGCTTACAGCAGTCATAAAATTTTAGATAAATTACAGTGTTAACTATGATTAAAATAAGGTTATATTTGTCATACATGGGGATATACACTATGAAACACATATAAGCAAATTTAGTGCAGTCCCAGGATGGGCTGATGGACAGCCGGATGTTTCCCGACTCAATTTTCAAATGGCACCTTTAGACCTTCCTCCTTAGACGATATTTAGACTAACTTGTAAAGTCTTATAATCTGATTTATGTAGGAAAAAGTACAACAGAGTGAATAGAATGATTGCATTCATAGTTGGGGTCCTAGTGAACCAGAACTGATGGTGACATGAAAGCTCTGGATGAGGCTGTAAATGTCCATGTGGATGCAAACAAGCTTTTATGTGTAGTGAGGGAGAATTTATTGAAATCAGAGAAGTACATATTAATAATCCGGAATCGCACATGCGATTTAATACACATGCCCCCCCCCCCCCCCTCTCATTTATTTGTATTATATCACAGTAGCCCAGTTCCCAACTTCTCCACCTCATTCACATGAGTCGAGCGGCGCTCTCCTTCCGGGTCATTACCGGGGAATCTGCGGCGGGATTATCTGTCATTAACCCCTGTGGTCAGTGCCGAGGACGCCTCAGATCTCCACGGCGACGCTGGCTGCATGGACACAGGCCGACAGATCCTTTTAATCCATCCCCGTTCCCCTGCCTCCGTGCTCCATCTCCATCACCATCTCTATCACCTCCACCCTCTCTGTCTTGCCCTCTTTTCTTCCAGGAAGCAATCATTCTGTCAGCGAGCCGCGGCGCCGGTGCGGATGCTCTTTAGGGACTCTGCTAATCACGCTGGAAATCTCATTCGAGATGCGACGCACGCAGCCTGCGCTGCCTCCCTAATCGTTTTTAACACCGCGTCGAGCCCAGCCAATCCCTGAGACGCGAATTTACAAATGAGGGCCACTGGTGTGTTCCGCGAAGCTCTTACCTCGGAGATACATCAAGCCTCCTCCTTCCTCCTCCCGGCGCTGTGTATAATGCCTCTATAAACACCGAGCAGGTCTGCTCAAATGCGCCCTGCGCAAACCGCATTTGCATCACGCGCTCAGGTGAGTTATTATCCGTCTGGAAACGCTCACCCCACTCGGCGGCCGCGGCGGCAGCGTTCACACTTAAAGCGGCGTGACGGCGTGTCAGCGGCGCACCGGCATAAACAACAACCTCTAATGACTAATGAGTGACGGAGAGACGCTGAAAAGAGCCCCTCCATCTGCGCCCCTCTGATAGTCTACCCATAGTGCTCCAGCAGCACACCTGGAGGGGCAGGATAGTCTGGGGGAACTCTCCACGTTCATTCACCATCTTTTAATGCCCATACTTTAAGCCTAAGTGAGCCCATTTGGAGCGATTGTGGCCATGCTTACATTCCCCCTATCTGTTATCTCCACAAGTGTTACTAATGGGTTTATCAATTAGGCCCCATCCAATAACTGCATGCTCGTGATTTCCTTTAAATACACTCCATCAGTGGCACACTGATTTGTGTAGTTAATGAGAGTGTCTTTCCGAGAGGCTGAGCGAGAGAGAGGGCGGTGGGGGGATGAAATCCTTCAGGCTCTCTCTCGCTCCATGGGCGTTGTGTATGTCAGAAGTTTGCACGCCCTAATTGAAATTTCAGACGATATTGATAGTTGGAAGTGGAATCGAGAACGTCGCGCCCGAGCTTTTCTTCCTACAGAAAGGATTTTGAGGCAAACGGTGTTTATGGGAAATAAAGGTCATTTTCACGTAGTTGGTGCTGTGCACCGCGGGAGGCAGCAGTTATGTGTGACTCTCTTCCTCTTCGATAGAACAGCCTGCTTTTCCAGCGCTGGGACCGTAAAGTTTTTGGCTGTAACCCAATTAATAATATGGATACTTGTTAAGAAAATCAATTTAAACGCAGGGTTACAATTTTTGATTATTACATGATGATATCAGGTTTATTAATCAAATGCTTTTATCCAAAGCAAAATGCACGTCCTTTCAAAAGACCATGCATAATACATCGTGCAAGTATATTGTTAATGGGGTGTTAAGAGGCGAGGCGCCTTCGTCTAGCTGCCATGATGGTGGTTGGAAATTCCTTTCACCCTGACGGATTCTCGTGTGTTGGCTTGCTACAGCCAGGCGGCGTTCCGATGGTCTGGATGGAGGCTTAGCCTTTATGATTGAGTTCAGGTAGGTAGGTGCAATCTGAATTTGATTCAGGCATCAGTGGGTAGCCGGCAGGGTGACATGTGGCCTCTTTGCCTGATTGAAAATCAGACATGCTGCCGAGCTCTAGATCTGTGCGGGTTTTGCTGGTGTTGCTGTCTTTGCACACGCGTGCTCCATTGACTCATCATGCATTAGCATTCAAATCTTTCTGTTCCGTCACCTGTTCCTTGTTGCTATGGCTGATCATTGTGTGGTGTAGAGTTTTGTATTTGCATGTTGACAGGAAGTGTGTGTGAAGTGAGCGGTGCTGCAAGGTGTGTGATGGGCTCATCACTTCCTCAACTCTCCCTCTCTCTCTCTCTCTCTCCCCTCGCACTCTGTCATGAGTTGCATGGTTGCATCTGCCGACAGAGCGGAGAGTCTGTGTAGGACCCATGTGCAGTGAGATGAGATTCACAGGCAGATAAAAGTGCTCTCTTTCTCTCTCTCTCTCTCTCTCTCCTGCTCGCTCTCTTTCACTCCTTCTCTGTTGTCTTCCTTCTGGCTATAGACGCCACCATATGCACACAGTCTTGTGTGATTCAGTACAGTGCACTCTGGTGCTAATCTGTGTGCAGTTCTGATGGCATTTCCATCCATCTGTGTGTGTGTGTGTGTGTGTGTCAGGGAGAGAAGGTAACTATTTGAATAAGACTCTGAAAGCCTTTGTGTGTGTGTGTGTGTATGTAAGTGAGAACATAGGTGGGAAAAAGATGTGTCTGCATGTGTTATGTGTGTGTGTGTGTGTGTGTGTGTGTGTCTGCACACTCTGTACACCCTTCTCCTTTCAGGGAGGGACAGGCTGTCCTTGTGGCCTTCTCTGGCAGCCTGTGCATCTGTGTGTGTGTGTGTGTGTGTGTGTGTGTGTGTGTGTGTGTGTGTGTGTGTGTGTGTGTGTGTGTGTGTGTGTGTGTGTGTGCGCGAGCACGCTAAGATATTGGTGGGCACACTCTTGCTCGCCCACCTCTCTGCCTCCGCACTGCTCATTTCAGCTCACAGTCTGCATTGATCTGGCCTGCAGTTCACTTTAATTGGAAACACAATAACAGCAGCTGTAGACACACACTCCTGTGCTCTGTGTTTTCTGCACACAAACACACACACATTTATACAGTAAGCAAACATAAAAACAAATGAAAACAGTGAAGCTACACAAAGCCTGTAAATCATGAACATCAGACAAAATACACACACACAGTCTATTGGACAGCCTTGTTTACAGGACAGGACACAGGCACATAGGCTGTGCTCTCCAAGGTTGTCCTAAATGCATCTGCTCCTTTAGACACCAGCACGAGCACACACATACACACACACCCTGGGCGCCTGTCATGGCTGCCCACTGTTCACTCAAGGTGATGGGTTAAATGCAGAGGACAAATTTCACTGTGTGCTGTGTATCACATGTGACAATCACTTCACTTTACACCATGCAACGAAGGTTGTCACTTTCACTGCAGTTCTTTTACACACAGACACGTCATGTTGGCATCACACTAATGTTGGTGGGTATATTGCTGTAGCTTTATGCACTAATGTACCACATACACACACACACACACACACACACACACGTGTGCAATGTTATCTGTTTCATCTAAAAGTGCCGCTGTTTTACACACACACTCTCCCTCTTCCCCGGCCGTGTTGAACATGGAGTCAGAGTGGCACAGCTAAACAGAGGAGCGGCAGGAGGGCGCGGCATCGATCCGGGCTATCATGCAGCTGATGGATTACATCAGACCGGCGGGCCCCCATTGACGGGACGGCCCTGCACGGACGCGGGACGCGGCGAGAAGACGACTTGTAGAGCACAGGAGGACAAAGGGAAACAAGGTCCTTGGCCAAGAGTGTACTTTCCACATAAAAATGCCTTTTGCAAATAAATAGATCTGTGTCGCGAAGAGCCGTGAGACAGAACAACTTGCGCCAGCGTTCAATAATTAATTCCCGCGTCGAGGGTCTTTCCAGAGGAGCTGATTGGCTTCATATATATATATATATATATATATAATTTTTTGTTATTCTGTTATGATACAAAGGAGGCCGTTTGAAGTAATTTGTCCCAGAGAGAGCAGCTTGGAATACCATACAAGCTTTGATTTAGCAAAGCAAATTTAATTTTGTTTGCTTTATGCAAATCAGCTGGGGCCAGGAGCTTTTCTCTGATTTCGCTGGAGGGGTGGGGGGGTTCCGGCTTTAATGGGAGCAGGAGAGCCACGTACTCTGGCCGATGTCTAATATACCCGGCGAGCAGCGGTTCAAGAGTACACGTTTGAAACTGAGCGCTTTAAATAATTGTGGTCTTTTTCTTTCCTTCCTTATTAGCTGCACTAGGGCCACGTAACAATCGCTTTGTTTTCAGAGCTGACTTGCTTTGTGCTTGGCTTTAGTTTCCTAATGACAGCAATGGGGCGCTTTTTGGACGGACGTGATGGGAATGTCAGGAAATGTTAGGGAATGCTGGGGAATGGCACTGTGCTGAAGTCGCTCTTCCATATTCATATTTAGGATCTGATGCTCATTATGGTTGGTGAAATTGTGTGTGTGTGTGTTTTTTCTTTGTAGTCTTTCATGCTCTTGCTCGCAGTGCAATTTCCTCAAGGTCATGAGCGCTTGCGCGTCCATTCACGCCACTCTCCTCATATTGTCAATTGGAACACAAAGTACTCTTAAAATGGACAATTACCACAGCAGTGGCGGAGCACGGAGAGGCTTAGGTGGCAAATACTGAACGGGTCCAAACCAAGTGGGCGTACCGCTGGTGGTGTTTTATAGAAGCTCGACACTTTAATGGAGAGGAGATGAAGTCTTTTCTTCAGGCCCTTCTGAAAAAAGAAAAAAATTATATATATATATATATATATATATATATATATATATATATATATTAGGTGGTCCTTCTGCACCTAGCTGTCAAAAATAATATTAGGGATGGGTGGTCCACCTTTGTCTAAACTTCATTCAAGTCATTCTCCCTGCAAGCAATAATGAGTGGATAAAGGGAAAAGCCAATTTCCTTTAGACTTTACATATTCTGAAGCGTGGTGGGCCCTACTTTGCTAGCCTTTAGTCTTTTGTTATACAAAAACTGAACTAATATCTACCAGCTCTGTCTACAGTGTAAGGGTCCTAATTGGATTCCGTTAGTGTATTGCATGACATGACACTTGGGTCTGCTGTGTTCAGGTTCCTCTTAAAAAAAAGTACGTGCCTCATTCATTCCTGTGTTCCTTTGTTACGCTATGAATGTTCTGAGTTAAACTGGTGGTTTTTTTCAGCTTCATTATGGCCTTGGAATTGGCTGTAATGGCTACTGTTAAGAGGGGGTGGCGTCAGAGGGAGATAGTGGAAAAGCTGAACTGGTGTTTCACTCAGATGGTGTAACTATGGTACAGTTTTCATTTGAAAAAGAAATCTTGATGTTGGCTTAATTAGACATGAATTAATTAGTCTCAGCGTAGTTTTATTTGTTAAATGTTTTCATTGAAGGCCATGTGAAAATATATTGCTGACATTATCAATCAATGGACTTATTCATAAGTGCCAGTGAATAAAATAAAACAAATAAAATAACCATGCAATCAATTTGCAAAGAATTTGTAAGAAATGAAAATAAGTCAAATTAATATTAATAATAAATGCATCTTCCCATATTTCCCTTTCTGTACCCTAGCAATAATTAGGACTGAAATATTATTGGATCTACAATTTCACACACTCGGTCAGACTGTTGCTTATCTCTCCAGATTTAAAATTGTGTCCATTTTAATACTTTTTTGTTTTCATAATGAATTGTGTAATTTTACAGCTGGACCGTTCTGGTTTTAATTCTGTAATTTTCTGTTGTCAGACAGTCCTGATCTGAGGCAGCCAGCATCTGATAGGTGACACGGCGATGACCCCCAGACCCCACCGATCCCAGCAGGATCCTTACTGCTGCGGGACAGAAGTCAGCTCCTTTCACGCTTGAAATGAACCACTCCACCTATTCTGAATCAACCTGTTTTGTGCAGAAATATTTTTTTATTAGGTGTGCATGCACACGCAATTGCATTCTTATTTATTGCAGACAAGCAGAAACAGCAAGAGCGATTATGTAATGCACAAACCATTTCACAACCCTTTTACCACAATTTCACTAACTTGATATGTTTCCATAACCAAAGAGTCCTGCACGTCTCTCAGTGTCCTCTGCCATTTCCCTTTTCATTTTTTAATTTTTATGCTGCATTGTAAACTGCATTGTAATCAGTCTCCCACACTGAAGTAATTGATTATTCAGATTACAGTGGTTCAGTGGTGAGGAGCAGCAGACACTTCCTGAAATCTGCCAGTCTGGGCGGATGTCACTGATGGCTGGTGGCAGCCCGCTCGCAGCGTCTCTGTGCACAGATAGGAGTAATTAGCCGGTGGGAATACGCTGCATGCGTGAATTGTTGGCTGTTGAGACGGGATCTGTGAGGTGGCGACAGCTCTTTGGTCAATGCTTGCAATGACCTTTTATGCTGACGTGGCACAGGGGTGATCTTATGTGTATTTGGCTGGAGGGTTTTTTTTTGTGTCTATTAGTTAGTCTATTTAGTGTGAAAGTCATAAGGATTTAATTATTGGGTTTTTGTCCACCTCTGAACTTGGACACTTTCAGGGAAATGCAAAAAAATAAAAATTCTCAAGGTTGACATTTATTCTGCTTTCACCTTAAAATGGGTTTGGATAAATGAAGCAGTTGCTAAGAGAAGGTCTTTGGGCAATCAACTCCAGTCAAACTCTGTCTACTGAGCACATTTAAGAGCACCACTGGTGACCAGAGTGCTGAACCTGCACGCTGTGAGCGAGTGTGAAACAACTTAAATCAAACAAGAATAAAATCCAGCATGTATTAAAACACACAGTGTAAGGCCTTTTGCTCTTAAAATGCAGAGCATGAGAAGTCTCCATGCTTGGCAGGCTGCTGGCCCAACCTGTTCCTCCTCTCAAATTGGCCTTTCCTGCTCCGCACTCCACATCCCGATGAGAGGAGTAAAAATGGGCCCGACTAAGAACTGTCACCTTAAACTGAGACCGTTTCAACACACTGTTGTTCCACTACTTGTACACTATCAGTCTCCTTAGTGCAATATTTTGTGCCCTCCATCTCCATCAGTGGGTCTCCATCGGGACAATTCAGGACAATTGCACAGATGAATTCTGGGTGGATTTGCCTCAGACTCAGGAGTGAAATTGGACTTCTCTGTCCAAATAACCAAACACCTCTGAAAAAGTGGTGTCGTCTCACAGGTCTGGACAAGTACAATAAAAGTCGGTCATCTTTTGTCTTATTATCAGCAGATAAGGGTCAACGTGAAAAGAGATTAGTGGGGAGCCACTGATGGAAATATTTGCATTTCGTGGAAGCATTTCAGTCCAGTGAAGTCCCTGCTCTTTGCTTCTCTGTGTGTCTTCAGTCTGATTCTATTGCGTTCCTATTACAATGACGCCACTGTGACTTTCCTCCCGTAATTAGTGGTGATCCTGAAGACGAGCATATGCTCTGGGTGCATATGGGATTTTGAAGGGTTGGGGTTATGGACTGGTGTTGGGTTGGCGAAGGCACTGACGGGAAAGGTTGTGTTTATGGGGGGCGACCGGGCAGAGGCCCTCTGAAACGTTCCGGAAGGTTCTGCGCCTCGAAGGACAGATGGCAGTGGTTTAAGGAGGGACAGCTTGGCTGCAGAGGAGTGACAGTTGACGTTGAAAGGAGATTGGCTAAGTATCCCAGCATCCCTTCTGTCTGACCTCCATCGACTGTGAGCTCCAGAAACGCTGATGTCGGAGGCCGACCCCCAGCTCCACATCTCGCGGCGGCGATAAACATGTCAGCCACCACACGCCGGCACAATCTGGAGCCAGATTTACGACACATAAAATATGGCCGCGCTTTTATTGGTCCAGCTACTTGTCACTCATAATTTATTGGCTGTTGCTGGGCACGGCGTGATGTTTGTGAATTCACAGACAGAGCAACAGAAAGACGGAGGAAGAGAGAGACAGAAGGGCATAGAAAAATCAAGAAAGAAAAAAACAGACCGAGAGAAAGACAAAAGAGAGAGCGAGAAGAGGGGGAAAGAGATAATAAGAGAAAGAGAGACAGGCAAAGAAACAGAAAGAGAGGCGGTGAGAGAGATAGAACAAGGGACAGGCAGGCAGAGAGAAAGAGAGGTGTAAAAAAGAAATAGAGACTTGGAAAGACAGGAAAATAAATAGAGATCAAGACACAGAGGAAGTGTTGAAAGACAGGATAGGTAGAGAGAGAGAGCGCGAGAGAGTTAATTGAAGGGGAATTGGGGAGAATTTGTGACTGTAACAGTGTAACGCTTGTCATTGTGAGTCGGCGTCATACCCACACACACACACACACACACACACCTGTCACCGATTCCTCCTTCACGCCCGTCTTTATTCCGCTCCCGCCATCGATTGTGTAGATCGTGGAAATGAGAAGGTTTACGATGTGCTCAGCCACAACAGCGGCGCCCGTGCGGCGCTGCCAACTGACCTAGAAATGAGGAGACGGGTTGGAAGGAGGAAGACGTCGTGGAGAGAATGGCGTGTACTAACAGGCTTAATTTCATGTAATCTCGTTTGATAGAATAGGTGAAAGCACAGTAATTACACCTTTGAAAAATAGATGGAATTAAGAAAAGGAAAAAGGAACGATCAAAGGAATCCTCCGCTTCCTGAAAAGGTATCAAGTGAATATCAAGGAGAATGCATTAGTAGTGAAGCAGCATCCAAAAAGTGAAATAAAAAATGAGATAAGATTCCAATCCTTTTTTTTTTTTTTGAAAAATGGTCCGGGAATCATGAGAAACTATTAGAATGTTTAGATTTTTGCTCCGTATCAAAATAATTAATTGCCGCCATTTGCAAATTAAAACTACATTACAATGCAATTAAGCAGCCAAACGGTTCCAAGACTGTGTGAGCCAGAAAAGGAATAGGGATCTGTGTGTGTGTGTGTGTGTGTGTGTGTGTTTGATTGAAGGAGTGAGAAGAATCATTTTGTGCGTATGCATGTGCACGAGATTGATTGGAAAATACACTTTGTGTGTATGTGTGTGTCTCTGCATGCACGTGTGTATGGTCGTGAGTGCATATATTTGTGTGTTCTGTGCAAATGCATCCGCCTGTATATGTGTGTGAGAGTGAGAGTGAGAGAAACTCACTTATTGAATGAATTGTGCGTTCCTCAGCACACACCCTGTGTGTTTGTATACTTTGACGTGGACACGCGTTTCCGGCAGCAGCCATATGTGTGCATGTGTGTTTTAGTGTGTGGTCGGTGCACCACAGCAGCACCGTATGAGCGTCGTGTGTGTAAAGTGTCGATACGTAGATGAAGGGGGTCAGATCCGGCAGCTGATTGGCCGGGAGGGGGGCGGCCGAGAATGAGCTGTGAGTAATGGAGCTGCTGTCAATGCGCGTCTCAGTCTGGGGCCGCTGCTCTTTCCCAGAGCCATGGATTCTTCGGCTTGTCGTAGAAAAAAGAAGAAGAAAAAGCCGTACGTACCTGTCAGCGCAAACGAAACGAACACATCCAGCCAGCACCTCCTCCTCCTCCTCCTCCACCTTCCTCCCATCCTTCTTCACCTCTCGAATCTTCCAGGCCTGTTCCATGAATGATGTCTACATCACGGCTGGAAGTGCGGCCCGTAAAACATCATTTTGCCATAACCTTCCCTCTTTGGAGGGAAAACAGATATAAAAATATATAGCGTGTGGTTTACGGCGGGCGCCTCACCTGGGCTGATGGATGCCCGGCGTCGCCGGCCTTTTAATTGCTCGTAAATTTTTTGATCCGGCATAACGCCGAGTTCTCCTTGTACCCCCCCAGCGACACGGCTGACAGAGCAGCCCGGGGGGGGTAGCAGAGCCACGGCGGTGATGGCGGTGATGGCGGTTTTTTATGCGCTGTGAACACAGGGCCGGGGGAGTCTTCCACGGCACCACCCATATCTGCCCGCATCTGCCGGCCCGGTTGGCGCGCGGCGGGGGGAACACATAGCGCGAGATCTTCTAGATTATTACACATCCCCTGAGAGATGACGCCACCAGGAACGCGGAGGTGTCACAGCCCCAACAGGCACACACACACACGCACACACACACACAAGCAGGACAGGTTTTACAGACTGGAGTTTACTGCCGTGACAAATACCCAGGATAAAAGTAAAGCTGCCGCATACGGCCCGGCCTCCAACCAGGAGATTAGGAGAATATTGGGGAAGGGGGTGCTCAGAGGAACCACTGTACACATCTCGGGGCGCGTGTTATTACAACGCCAAACAGCGGGCGCAGCGTGTCGGCAGGTGAGGAGGCCTGGAGACCGTGCTGCTGTCCGCCGCCGCGTCGTAGGTGTTTAGGTGTGGCCTCGGTTCATGGAAGGCAGAGCTTCGGTAATTTTGAAGTAAAGTGAAGTGATTGTCACATGTGATACACAGCAGCACAGCACACGGTGCACACAGTGAAATGTGTCCTCTGCATTTAACCCATCACCCTGAGTGAGCAGTGGGCAGCCATGACAGGCGCCCGGGGAGCAGTGTGTGGGGACGGTGCTTTGCTCAATGGCACCTCAGTGGCACCTTGGCGGCTCGGGATTCGAACCGGCAACCTTCTGATTATGGGGCCACTTCCTTAACCATTAGGTTACCACTGCCCCACAGATGGGTACAGATGGGTAACGATTAATATCCAGTGAGAATCTTCCGTGGGACTCAATATTGAACTGAACTGATAGAAAAATACCCCAAAAAAGAAAAAGAAGGATCTGAAAACCTTCTCATTCAACATGTTTTCTTTATTTTCATGACCATTTACGTTGGTAGATTCTCACTGAAGGCATCAAAACTATGAATGAACACATGTGGAGTTCTGTACTTAACAAAAAAAGGTGAAATAAGTGTTTTATATTCTAGTTTCTTTGCTCTGGTTACTGCTTTACACACTCTTGGCATTCTCTCGATGAGCTTCAAGAGGTCGTCACCTGAAATGCTTCTCCAACAGTCTTGAAGGAGTTCCCAGAGGTGTTTAGCACTTGTTGGTCCAGCTCACCCCAAACCATCTGGATTGGGTTCAGATCCGGTGACTGTGGAGAACAGGTCTCCACTTTTTGTTAAAGTACAGAACTCCTTTTTATTAAAACCTGGAAGGATTTTGTAGAAACTTCGTCACAGTGGAAAAATAATGTGGTTGGAGAAAATCCTTCACCGACCACGACTGAAGATCATTTAAACATTTGGTGAAGTCAAAGCATCATTTTTGTCAACAATACCTCTTTTAAACATGAATATAAAATACAAGTCAATGTAGATCACAGGTGAAGGGTGCTGAGTCTATTGAGCCAATCAGGTTTTAGGAACAGATCAACCTGATCTTATTACAAAGGGCACTCCTCAACAAGGGCGGTGGGTGAAATGCAAAATACACATTTTGTTGTGTGCACCGTGTTCTGTGCTGCACTTCACTTTCACTAAATGTGGTGGTAACACACTCGCCTATGAACCAGAAGACCCAGGTTCAAACCCCACTTACTACCATCGTGTCCCTGAACAAGACACTTGAGTGTCTCCTGGGGGGGACTGTCCCTGTAACTACTGACTGTAAGTCGCTCTGGATAAGGGCGTCTGGTAAATGCTGTAAATGTAAAAGTATTAGTTCACCATTTTCAGTCATTTGTTTGGTTAGTAGATCTTAAGAGATGGAGAGGAGCTACAGAGGAACAGGTCGGTGGCTGAGCCCGGGGTGAACTTTTAATTTTCTCCTGGTAAATGGCTATGAATGAAAAGCCTGTTCTCCGGGCCACAAATGAGATTTGCTCTGTTTGTGGAAATTGCCCTGCATCTGGAATCAGAAAGGTAAAGGAAAATGGATGGTGTGCGCTGGGTGTCCAAGTAAATAAAGTTTTATAAAGTGAGCACTGTCGAAAAAAAAGGAGCTCTAATGGGGGAGGAAACATAACTTGTTTAAGAGAATTAAAGAAGCCGCTTTGGATGTCAGCCTGCTGCCTTCTCCAGTTGGTGGCACTGAGAGTTCTTTTGAACGATCTTATGAACGTTTATTCAGTGCTTATGGCATTACGACAGAGTGAAATAGCTATCATGTCACGGCGGGTGTAGATGTGATTATTACTGTGGTACATTACGTCTGTAGTGTAAATGGGCGTCATATTGCTGAAGCCTCTGTTCTATGGGAGAGGAGAAATTACGAGTAAATCTGATGGAATAGCGACTAGCCTTGACACGCTTTGCAGCCGTCCTCTTCTTTCATCTCTCTGTCTTTCTCTCTCTCCCCTGCCGTGCCTCTGTTGCTGCCTGGTCTCATTAGCAGGATCTTCAGCGGTGCGCATCTCCCCGTAACTGGTTCAGAGCGCTGTGCAGGGCCATAAGGTCATAGGTCAGGGGTCACAATGCCTGCGTCACTCTCACCTGTGTGGCCTCCTCAGTGGCGCAGACGGCCTCGTGCTAACACAGTACCGAAGTGTGCTGGCTCATGCGGGCCGGGGGGGTAGGGCCGCTGGGTTGGTATGATCAGCCCCTCTAATGTCACCCCCAATTACTCATTCTCTTAAAAGGCCATTAAAACATAATTGCAGAACAATTTACATTCCGGTTAATGCGGCACTGGATAATTCATTATTTTCCATAAGCCTTTTCTTTTATGCTGGACAAAGAAAAAAACTGAGTGCAAAAGAAAAAGAGATGTTAATTTCCTGAGTCATGAAGAAAAAGCTTTTGGCTGAGCGCTGTAATTGTTTAAATCCACGCTCAGACACCTTCCAGTCACCCCCTTTAATCCTTGTTATCGCTCTCATTAGCTGAAAGGTGAAAGGTCACCCGTCGCCACAGAAACACAAACACAGACGTCAGGGTGGGGAGGGTCTGCCTGGAAGACTCTGGAATGGGTGGGCCATGTCTTTTGGGCGGAGGGGCAGAGGGTCTGCGGGAATCAGGCCACCAGATCCCCCGAAGTGTCGCTCTCTAATTGGTGCTAATAAATATCAATTAAAGCAATGAGGGAAGTTGGCGAAATTAATCCTCCCTGCAGAACATATTAGTTGCTGGCCGGTGTGGTTGAACCCATATTGGCACGGTCACATAACCATATATTAATATATTTGTAAAATCTAACCTTAAAACTACATAAAATATGTATGAGTATCAGGCTTTTTTCCTGATTTACATATTCCTTTGAATATTCCAGATTTTTCTGCAATAACAAAACAAAATGAAAACACTTGCAGGCATTGTGTTGTATATTCCTGTGTATTGTGTTGTTGATCTGCGCACTGTTTTCTTCTTTGCAGTGTAAAAACGTGCACGCACACACACACACACACACACACACACACACGCACCACACACACACAGTGAGGATGCAGTGCTACAAACACACCTGTTCTGGACACACGTGTTGGCAGTTATCTATTAGCGTGCAGAACGGAGATTGGGAACACTTTTCATTAGGGCTGCTGTTTAATCTCCCTGACTGGAGCTGGGGGTTCCCATCTATCCACGCCGCCCCACTCGCCTCTCCATATGGCCTGCATTCCCGCACGCTCTCCCGGGCCCGCATCGGTGGAAAGCAATTGTGTGGAATGTATAAGAATTAAGTGTCCCATCATTCAGAGCAGACATGCAATTAGAAGAGCTGCACCACTTTCTAGCAAACAAGCTCAAGGCTCTGTCACTATAACTCTCTCTCTCACACACACACACACACACATAAACTCAGTGAGAGTTACATATTTTCACCCAAACACACCAAAACAATGGTAATCAATACTCAAATAATGGTATTTAGTACACACTTTACCCCATGCATTCATACACTAGCAATTAACCGTGTTTTTTCGAGCCGAGATCACGAATTCTGTGAAAAAAAAGTGATACCCGCTTATATCACTGGCTGCTTGAGCACATCCTGGGACACTGGGTCACTGCAGCATGCACACGGTCACACATTTACAAGCTTTGGACAATTTACATTCACCAGTTCACCAAGTGTACATGTACAGCAGTGGTGGCCTAGTGGGCCACTGAGGTGCCACTGAGCAAAGCGTTCCCCGGGCGCCTGTCATGGTGCCCACTGCTCACTCAGGGTGGTGGTTAAATACAGAGGGAGTAAACTGGAGCACCCGGAGGAAACCTGCGGGGAGAGCGTGTCACATGGCACCAAGTCAATCGGAGATCATTTGGGGATTTAGTTCACGTTCTCAATGCTGGTTTCAGAGTCACCGCTCTTCAGGTTAATGTCAGATGGAAATGGAGATCAGGGCTTTTAATAAATGAACGGTGACGTCCCCGACACACCCTGTCTGCACCTCCCGTCGCTGTTCTTCATCCTCCTGGTTGGTTTGTAGTCAGTGGCTGTATTTAGAAGATACTCCTGAATAAATCTCCGCCCGTTTCCCGTCCGAGTTTAATGACTGTCGCCTACCTGCTAAGTACAAAATGGCGAATTGCAGACGCAGTGAGAGAAGTGCTGTTCACGCACAGACTTTGGCAAGCGCCTCTCCCACTAGACCCAGATGAAATGGCGCTTCAACCCGCGAAACTGTCATTCTTAATGAAATGGTAATTACTAACACAGCGGAGCAGCTGAGGGTCCCGGCAAGCCGGGGATAAGGACAAACTGACACAGATACAACAAAACGCCGCATTGTTCTTCAGACGCGGCGGCCAGGGAAATCATATGTTTTTATTCTCTCCATTGTGTAAAGGAATTTTCTTTTTAAAAATGTATGCTGGGCGTCCTGTCCCGGAGGGGGACGTATTGAAATTCACCGTGCGTGTGCTGTAATTGATTGCTTGATAAGCGAACATGTCTTTAACCTATCGGGGGGTCACACCCAGTCGGATGCCATCAGGCCTGGCTGGGTTTTGTGGGTTTGTGGTGCCTGCAGTCATTTGTCTTACGCCATGCCATCTTTTGGTGGCCAATTTGTCGACTGCAAGGCGCTGTAGGTGTTTTAATTACTGAGGGAGATGGCAAAACAAAGCAGGAATGCCACCCCGCACGAAAGACTCCGCTGTGAGCGCGAAGATCTGCATGGGCGCTTGCCAGCAACCCAGGGCCGTGAAACTGAGCTGCAGAGAGCCCTGGAACTGAGCCACAATGGAGCCTGAAACGCAGCCAGCGCACAACTTGACACTGAGCCAAAATGGAGGCTGAAACGGAGCCAGCACAGGGTTCGGCGGCAACATGGAAGCCCAAGACGGAGATGGGCCGCAGACCGGAGAGCTGGGTTCAGAAGCACCTCTGACGCTTTTTATTGACAGTCCCTTCACGTAAACCAAAAAAAAAATGATTGTATTTTATCAAACACTTTGCTTTACTTGCTAACGTATCATTTCTATAGAACCGAAGAGCATGAACTTCTGAAAATAATATAAGATTTGAATTTTTGATGTCGATGATATATTTATATGTGGTAGTGGTAGTAGCCTAGTGGGTAACACACTCGCCTATGAACCAGAAGACCCGGGTTCAAATCCCACTTACTACCATTGTGTCCCTGAGCAAGACACTTAACCCTAAATTGCTCCAGGGAGACTGTCCCTGTAACTACCAATTGTAAGTCGCTCTGGATAAGGGCGTCTGATAAATGCTGTAAATGTAAATGTAAATTTATATCATCAGCCACAGAGAGGGGGCAGTGGTTCAAATCCCGAATCCCACTGAGGTGCCGCTGAGCAAAGCACCGTCATGGCTGCCCACTGCTCACCAAGGGTGATGGGTTCAATGCAGAGGACACATTTCACTGTGTGCACCGTGTGCTGTGCCGCAGTGTATCACAAGTGACGATCACTTCACTTTCATCACTTCATCTGTGTGTGTGCAATAAGAACTACGCATGTTGTGCAGTTTGACAGCACCGGAGCAGAATGAACTGAGCAAGCTTGGAGTCTGACAGGCGGGGTGAAGAGGTTTTTTTGGAAGAAGGGTCAGATTTCACCTCCTAATCTTTCTGTCCTGTTGCCGTTTTTCGGGGACACCACAGTGTGCGCTGAGTATCACTGAGATAATCAGTAGCAGCCATCGGAGTGTCAAAGCCTGGTCCTCACTCAGCAACCTGCAGGCCTGGATCTCTGTAGTCGGCGACGGCGTGATGAGAGGGTATTTTCAGCGGTGACAGGTCGGCCCAGCGTGAGCGGTCCTCAGGACGTGCCGCGTCGTGCTCATCCTGATGCGCCGTGCTCACCCCTCTCCCACCTCACGCTTCGATGGCTGCGTTTCCACCCAGGCAAGTGCTGCATCTGTGTCCTCACAGGTAAAACTAAGCCGCTCTTGTTAGACGGCAGGAGCTGGGGCTGCTGGGGTTTTTTTGGGGGGTTTTTTTACCATTACATTGCAGGCCTGATTGCAGCAACAGATATTTTTGATGGGTAAGTGGTCTGAATGCACTGGGGATCCACACAGTGAAGTATATCTCATCTCTGGGCCTGTACAGCTCTTCCTTATTGGTCAGGTTCTGGCCACATGACAGGACATTTTGGGTGATGGGCCACCGTCTACCTAATGTGGTATTCATGGAGTCCTGTATTCTGGTGTCATTGAGAACAGTTCTCAAGTTCTCAACTGGCACGCGTGTGCATACGGATAAGTGCACGGCAGCACGGTCAATAACATGGTTACCCGGAAAAAATACATATTTCTTTACTATTTTAGGAACCTTAATGTACAGACAGTAGAATATCTTGGATCACCTTATCTCCTTCCTTAATTCAAGGCATGACTGTTTTGTATGCAGTTATGTTATTTTTCTAACTGGTCATTATGCATATGCATAAGTTGTTATAGTTATTATGTCTTGGTGTATTTGATGTGACATCTGATCACAAGCATATGCACATTTTCTATGTATGACGAATCGTGAGTTGAATACGTTTCATTCATTTCGAAAGGCTCTCTGTCCATATCGTTAATGTTGAAAGACAGTTAGACAGTTAGACGGTGTCTCTGTATTCCTGGACGTGGTGAGAAATATTGTGATTGTGAGGTAAGGCTGCAGGATCATGGGTGGTAGTAGCCTAGTGGGTAAGACACTTGCCTGTGAACCAGGAGACAGAGGTTCAAATCCCACTTAGTACCACTGTGTCCCTGAGCAAGACACTTAACCCTAAGTTGCTCTAGGGAGACTGTCCCTGTAACTACTGATTGTAAGTCGCTCTGGATAAGGGCGTCTGGTAAATGCTGTAAATGTAAATGTAAATGGATCTGAGCATGTTTAAGCTCAGGATCTGGTGACATGGAGGTCGACATCACCCAGACGTTTCTGCGAGGCCATATCTCATCTCCTGAAGGTGTGGAAGGGCGCCCTGGTGTGGTTGCAAACTTGCCCGCGGCTCGCCTCCCAGTTGCTCTCCGGGGCAGATAAATGAATGAAAGAAATCTCCGTCTTCCTCCTCTTCTTCCCCAGCCAATCCCCGAGCTTGTGGATGGTGTAGGTTTTACTGGGGAGAGCTGAGCTAATTAAAGCTGCGTCTCAGTCACAGCGGCCACTCTGCTTCCAGCTCAGAAGAATCAAGGCACGAGATATAGATCCATTCTTTCAGAACAATGAAATTCATAAATGATGGCGTTTCAGCAACGCGTCTGTTTGTCTGTGTGAAGTCTGAGGAAAGACGCTTCCTTTATCTGCCGTTTGTTGGGCTGTGAGGAGCCTCTGAAAACGGAGCTGGCTCTAATGAAGCTTAATGAGGCTTAATGGGAGATGGAATATGATGAGACTGTTGTGGCTATGTGGTGTTGACCTTTGACCCCGTGCCATGATTGGTTGTTTGTACTGAATTGGATGGTGTTGGGTAAACAAAAGGGCAGTCAGCTGTTCTGTTGTCTCTTGCCCACTGTGCGGGAGAACAAAATGTGTGTGTGTGTGTGTGTAGAAGAGACAGAATGTGAGTGAGTCCTTAGATGAAGGAAAATGCTAAAAAATGCGATTGCAGAAGAATGTGTGTGTGTGTGTGTGTGTGTGTTAATGTGAATTTCGGAGCATATGTGTGCATGGGTGTGATTGACGGGAGCAGTGTAAAGTGGGCTGGCTGACTGGGGTCTCAGTGACACGCTGCTTTGCCCAGAGGGATAGAGGAAGTGGAACGCTGCACTTCCTGCAGGGGGCGGGGCCCCCACAGCGAGGGGGGGGTAGCTGGGGGGAGAAGAGCCAACGCACGGACGGGCGGACGCGTCACCCCCTCGTCCCCCTCCAACATCCCACCCCCTTCACTGCTGCAGGGGAGATAGAGAGAGAGAGAGAGAGAGAGAGAGAGAGCACCCGTGTTCTCAGCCTCCACTAATGTATAATTCATGCAAAGTAGCAATTTTGATGTTTCGCTGGGGGGGTAAAGAAATCCAAGAAATTCATAAATAAAGTTCCTTTTTTCATCTCAAGTTAATTTATGTTACTGCACAATTAGCTGACACAGAATCTGCGATGTATGGTTGCCCTAGAGTTGTGTGAGTAATAAGGCCGAGAGTTGCTGAAAAATGACCCAATAACAATGTCCGAGCTTACCTAAGAGGTGCCCGGGTGAAGAAGATCATGAATCTTCGGTGTTGTGGAACGGGACCCTGGAACGCTGTGGGCCAGTGGAAAGTCATGTAATCCAATTAGATCCCGTGATTAACCTTAAAGGCCATCACTACATGCTGTTTGATGCAAATGCGGTGTCTGGTGGAGCTGTGGGCGCCGTGTCCAGGGCTCGTCAGTGGGGTACTGAGACTGCGAGGGTTAAAATGGGCCGATTTGGTCAGAGTGTGTCACCGAAATTACCGAAAGAAATCAACTTACTGGTCTAAATATGTCAAAAAATCTGTAATTATCACCATTTGCATGTGTTGCTGTATTGCATCTGTCAAATAAGACTTTCCGGGGCGGGTGGGGGGTGTTGAGCATGTTTCGACGTGCTAGCTGTCTCGTTTTTTAAATGAGTTTTTTTACTGTTCGTGTAACTGGGAACAGCATATGTAGGATGAAAAAAGGGACAAAAGCCTATGAAGGAGAGATAATCTTTCGGGGTGAACCCTGAGGCCCGGTGAGTGACAGACACCGCAACGTGGAATTGTTTTAAGGCCTGCCCTCCCGGCGCTCCGGAAGGTGCGGGTCGGCCGCGTCTCCGGCATATCCCGGCCCTCGCCAGACCTGTCATTTTCTCCCGCCAGCTTTTTCATTAAGCTTTTTACTCTTCCCGCCGTAATTTGCTTTGACATTTCGGCGGTGTTTCCATTCTGCCAGCTTGTGGCTGATTGAAGGTGATCTGTCAAATAGAGTGATTTACTCCAAAAGTCCATTCCGAGGGAGTTCTCGGTTTTAAATGTGATTAGTCGTTAAATAGATCATATCCGAATAGCCACAGATTTGCCCGTGCACAAAAGACAAATATTTGAGCAAAATAAATTCATATGTTGCTTGCCTTATATTTAGGGATTTAAAACCAACAAAGGAAAATGTGCCAAAGCCTTGAAGGTCCCAGTGTGTGCATACTTAATTAAGATCTCTTGTCTTAATTACTTAATTATCCTAATTAGTTACGTTTTGGGGAAAAAAAAATCTTCTGAGCATAGAACTACATTGCAGGAGAATTTAGTGGTCTCGACCAGTGTTAGACTGGTGAGGAATGTGCTGGTGTGTCGGACCTTTCTATGATCTCCATGCTGTTACACCACTGGCTCACCCGTCTCCCCGGTAAACACCGATTTAGGCAGATTCGACAATATGCATTTCTTTTACATAATACACTGTAAAAATACAGATGAGTGCACACTTGTCCTTGAAACAGCATTAGCATGGGTTTTTTTTTCATATTGGCACAGGGTTGTTTAATTCTGTATGTATGTGTCAAATTACATTTAGATTTACATTTATATTTAAGGCATGTGGCAGACGCCCTTGTCCAGAGCGACTTACAACGTGCTTCCATGTTACCATCGATGAAGTGTTCAGTTCAGGTTCACTAGGACCCCCAACTATGAATACAATCTTTTTATTCACTCTGTTGTAGATTCTGTACATAAGTTAGACAGTAAGAACGTTACAAGTTCATCTAAATATTCTCTAAAGAGGAAGGTCTTGAGCTGCCGTGTGAAGGTGCTCAGTGACTGAGCTGTTCTGACCTCGAGGGGAAGTTCATTCCACCACCGAGGGGCCAAGATGGAGAAGAGTCTAGATGAGCGTCTTCCTTCTACCTTCAGAGATGGAGGGACCAGGCGAGCAGTACTGGAGGCTCGGAGTATACCAGGTGCAGTGTGAGGTGTAATAAGGGCTGTGAGGTAGGATGGTGCTACTCCATGTTTGGCTTTGTAGGCCAGCATCAGTATATTGAACCTGATGCGTGCAGCTACTGGGAGCCAGTGGAGGGAACGTAGCAGAGGGGTGGTGTGGGAGAACTTGGGAAGGTTGAAGATCAGTTGTGCTGCTGCATTTTGTATGAGTTGTGGAGGTCAGATGGTAAATTACATATTACATTACATATTAAAAAGAGCAAATATGTATTTTTAAACAGTGGCAGCAACTACAGCTTCAGACACACAGACAGGTACCTTCGTCACACTCACATCGGCCCTAATCCAGGGCGACTTACATTCGCTAAATACAGGTCCAGTACCGCTGGAGCGAATCGGGGTTAAGCGTGTTGATCGAGGCACAGCTGTGGTGTGGGGGTTTGTAAAAGTGACCTCTGACCTTTTTACCTGCACAGGCGTCCGTCAGTAAGCGGGCGGAGTGCAGTTACCACGCCGGGGCTCCTCGCCGCCTCTCTCGTGGGGAGCACCGGCGCGAGGTGTAACGGAACACACTGCTGCCATTCGCGCCTCCGTCAGTCCTCCGCCCACACACACTTTACAGCGTAAATCCTCCTATCTTCCCCATTAAGAGGGATTCGTGTTTATAATAACTTTAATGGTGTCTATCACCTGTGTATTTTGCTGTAATCCTTTTTTTTTTTTTTTTTTCCTGAGTGCCTTGATGCATTTTATTTCAAGGCACTCAAAAGAACGAGCGGTGATTACTCGAAATACGCTTTAAGAAAAAAGAAGAAGGGAATTGGTGCAGTTCTGTCTCTGCACCATCCTCATATTTTGGTTTAAATGTAATATTTTGGTTGTCGGGGTGCATAAGTGACGACTTCACAAACCCACCCACACCCCAATAGGAGCCCCCTGTTTGAGAGACGTATGGCCCTGTGTGGACAGCTCTGTAGCTCCCTGCCCCGTGCACAGATGTGGAGAGCCAGAGGATGAAAAATAGTCTCCGCTTGTCACCGGGGCAATGGTGAAGACCGATTGGCCAATGGGATCGCGGGTTGCTCTTGCATTCCTCTCCTCTTAATTAGGGGGTTGTTGGTACCACAGAAGGTGTCACCAACCTTTTCAGTCGGGGGAACAGATGGTGTCCTTTTTTGAGGTCCTGCCAATGCCCACTCTCCTGCCCCTGGGAAAATGACCTAACTCACAGGCAGCTGCTTAGTGCGGCTTGAGTAGCTCTTTAGAGAGACTTCTATCAGGGAATTAGCAGGACGTACCACTGCGGACGGGCGGGGGGGACGCCTGCGCCACGCCAGTCCCCGATCAACCGGCCGAAGCTGGATCTGACGAAGATCGCCTTGTCTGCCTCGCCCAGATTTGGTCCGATTCTGTCAGCGGAGCAGCCGAGAGGCTTTAACTCCGAGCAGCTACAGGAGAGCGGGCCTGCAAGCCCTGCCACAAGCAGATGGTGTGCATAACAGCCTCGAATGTGGTCCAGGGGAGGTCACGGGGGGACAAAAAGTGAAAGGGTCTCCAGACAGTTACAAAAAAAGGCCCAAAGAGAGAAGAAGAGAGGTTGAGGGGGTGGTGGGAGGTGCCAGTGGCGCGGCCCTGAAAGAAAAGAAGCGAGAGGGACCCCCTCTTTTCTCTCTCCCCCTTTTCTCCCCTAAAGCATTGGTCAGCTCGAGTGTGAATGGGGGCCGAAGAAAAACGCAGGGGCCGCAGATGCGGCGCTCGGGAAGGCAGGGGGCCCGGGCTTTACAAGCGCCACGCTGGGCGCAGACAGCGGATCGCCTGTCACTCAGCGGCCAGCGTGGCTGGGCGCGGGCGCGGGGCTCTCCCGGCTGTGTGGGAAATGGGGAGAGATCCAGCGTGGGCTCACCGCTCCTGCCTTCACTCGGTTTATGGTGATGGATGTGATGGGGGGGGGTAGCAGCGGGGTTCAGCGCCGACGCCGAGTTCTGTCTGTTGCGATTCTGTGTAGTTAGTCACCGTGTGGTTTTTATTGTGATAAATACGCCCCTAAATATACTTCAAACAGATTCACGCTTAATATGCAAAGTGCACATGTATTGTCTTGTTGCTATTAGCGAGTTTATTAGCAATCACGAGTTTATAAGCATAAAGGCATTAACCTTACTTTACTGATCATTGTTTTGCTGGCACGTAATTTCCCTGCAATTTTTCGATTGCAGGAAAACTCATTTTACACTTATTGCTAGAAAAGTGCCCATGCTGTTTTGTGAATATACCCTTTCAGGGGAGGAAAAAAAAAAAGCAGGCTTGTTGTGGAGCCATAGCAGGACACATAAAACACTATTTTCATCATCTTTGTAGTGGCGAGGCAATCTTGTATCCTGCAGCTTTTTCCCCATCAGATAGGCATGCAGATTTACAGCTGTCAAGCCGGGGCCAACAGTATCGATCTGCTGGAGCCATGCGTTTAATGGCTCACAGTGCAGGGTTCTGGTGCTGGGTGTGAAAGGTAGGCTATATTTAATCACTAACGGGATGGAGGTGACAAGGTCTGCTCTCTAATGCTTAGAGTTTTATTAGGCGGGCCAGCAGAACGCACCGTAAAACTCTATGTCACTGTCGGACTACTAAAGATTGAAGAACGCCCTCCTTCCCCCATCCCCAGTCGTCCTGGGAAGAAACAACAATGTCCCAATAAAATCGGCCTCTGCTCTGCCTCTCCTCTGAATGTGAATTTGGATTTGATACCATCTTCTGATGGCAGGGATCTGATTAAATGTCTCTTATAAACGTCAAGAGTACGGTACAGTAGACAGTGCTTTAGCCTGATTAAAAAAAAATGGTTAAATAATTCTACGATTTTTGCAAGAAAAAGGCAAAAGGTAATTGACATAATTATTTCATTCTGTGTGTGTAGGAAGAAGGACGTGTGTGTGGCCAAAAATTTGAACAGTTGCAGCACCGAACAGCTCAGTTTTTCATTTGGATTTGTAACAAGAATAAAACTTAAGGGAGCAGTTTCTCACACAGATTAAACTTTAGTCTGAGACAAAATTTATAGCTAAATGGTTATTCCGGAAACAGACTCGGTTTTTAACGTCCCCTATAAGCATTAGCCTGTTACAAGCTACATTTCAACACCACACACTTTCCAAGCCTATGCCTTTAAGGGAGTACTTTAGTCCAATATCAGGTGTAATGTGTGTCTAAATTGAAGATTTGAACACCACTTACTCCCGTTGCGTTCCTGAATTAGACTCTTAGAGAGGACTGTCCCTGTAAGTACTGACTGTATCAGAGCGTCATATAAGCAGAATCCCTAATGAAGAGTTGGAGGAGGGAACATGTGAGAGGGCAGACCGGTAAGAATGTGGTACCTGTCAGAAGCTCTGTCTTTGTGCCGTGCATGAATAGCGTTTTATTCTGCTTCCTTTACATTTGAAGGGGTGTGTGATTGGTGAGGGGAGGTCATGAGTCTTGATGATGCCATTCAAGGGCTTCTTCACCGAATGGCTTTAAAATCACCCTTTTTTGTAGCCGTCAGGCGCCATTTTACCGCCACACGTTATTTATCCACTTGAATTGTTACATCTAGCTAATTCTCTTGCATCTGTTTAGAAGAGAATGTAGGTGGTTTGTTACATGAGTGTTTTCGCATGTGGAGGACAGGCAGCTAGCAGAAGCTTAGTTGAACTGAAGTCATGGCTTTGTATCCCCGTGCGCGCTGCACTTTACTTAAGAGTGAATAATGGTGCTTGATTACAGTGTCTGCGATGGTACATTGCTTAAAATCAATTCTCAAAGCAGTCATAGGAGCGCAAACCCGCCCCTTTCTGCTGCACATAATAGGACGTGGCTGTGTCAGAGGACAACATCATCCCTGTAAATGACTTGTTGCCTCTTCATATGGGTCCATTAGAGTGGCTGGAGAGCTCAGGAGCCCTTTAACAACCCAGACGTGGAGGCAGCAGGGAGGGAAATAAACAGCTAGCATGAGAAGGCACACAAACACACATATATATACGAATACACTACAACTGCTAAGACCCTCTTTTGTTATAGAAATGGACTTCCCCTCATACACACTCACACATTCGCTCATATAGACTCATTCACTCAATCTCATACAAGCACCCAGACTCCAGACTCCATGCCGGCACACTCACTCTTGCACAAACTCTCTGGCTCCCTCTCATACGGACTCATTCATATATGCTCACCCTGTCACTCACTCACACACTGACATCACTCACTCACTGGTTCTCCCCCATACAATCTCACTCTCATAAAAAGTCAATCACTCGCTGTAATCATACAGAAAAATACACTCGCTGTCATAAACATTCACTGGTTCTCAGTCAAACTCACCCTCAAACACTGCACTTTCTTGGATTGTGTCATTTGTGTGGCATTTGATCATCTTGGTAGGGTTTTTATGTTGCTCTGTCCTTGTTTCACCTTTACCTCAAAAAGGTCTTTTCACTCTTGTGCTCTCTTTCTCTCTCTCTCTCTCTCTCTCACTTGCAGTTTTGGCTTTGGCTGCAAGGTTGCAGGTGCAGCAGTCTCTGCAGCTCCAGTCCCAACAAAAGACCCTTCTCAGGTAAGATGTGCAGATGCTCTGCATCTGTGAAGATTACTGTAGGACCACCGCTGGCCAGCGTCCGATAGGGGTCACATACTATTCCGATGGAATACTATGTGACCCCCTTATTATCCAGAGAGCTGCTGGCAGGGGGTGTATAAGTGTCCTCATCTGGTGAGAGAGCTGCAGCAGGGAGACCAGGAAGGTCAGAGCTCTGGAACATGCAGGGCAGACGTCAAACACTCAGCATCTAGCTCTGGCTTTACATGCCTGTTTTGTGTGGCCATAAGGGTGCATTTGTGTGTTTGTGTGTTACAAAGTAGGCGTGGGGTTTAAGAGCGCAAATTTGTCATGCATTTCTGCAAGATGTATATGTTTCCATGGAAACCTGCAGTAAACATGAGTGATGTATTGGTTTTTACAGTAATACAAGTCACTTGGAGATCTGTGACATTCTCAACACATACACCACACCACCAACTGTGCAGCATGATGTTCCTGTCATGATGTTCCTGTCTACACCCCCAACACACTCGTTTTGCATAAAGTGCAAATATGATCTCTCCTATTTATATTTATTTAAATGTATATAAAAAGCTCTATTAATTTTTCCAAAATAACATATTTACCCAACACAAAACTTTTGGTTTGGGTGAGTCCCTGTGATCTTGCATATTCTCCGTGCCACCAGGTGACTGTCAATATCGCCAGTGTTTGACACGGTGACCTCCCCATCCAGCTCACCTCTCCATCTGGCACATGCTGCATGCTGCTGGGCTCCGGCCACCACGACACCTCAACCGTCAGCCTGAGGACGTGGACCATGATGACATTGCAGCACTGGAGAGAAGAGCCTCGAGGAACCTGCACTGTCCAGGTCCAGTTCTAAATTTTCATTTCTCAATGTGCATTCGGTCTCCTGCAGCAGGGCCAGTCCCTAATATGCAAATCGGTGAAATCACATTGTAATCACATTGTATCCCACACATTGTATCCCCATAAGATCATTTATTTTATTGTTGATGTGGTCACCAAATTACAGAGTAGAACAGAACAGCATTTTCAAAGTTTTAATTTAGGAACATGTATTGGCTGATTGATCCTTACTCTTCCACCCTGCTGTTGGAGCCCTTTAACTGTCTTGTGTTGACAGCTGCCGTTCCATTCCTCTGTTGTTTAATTTTCTTTTGTGTTCTTTCTCTTTTCCTCTTTTTTTTTGTTCTTTTCTCACTCCATCCTCTTTGTTTTCTTGCGCCCCAGCCATTACTCATCACTCTTTCAGCCACAGAACGGTAATCTCTTTTCAAGGCTCAACCCCCTCATCCCCGTGCCCCTTTTTCTACCCCCACCTTCTCTTTCTCTCCTTTTCATTCCTGTGCTCTGGCCCGCTGCAGTCCTCATGTGTTCAGTGTGGGAATCAATTCACAGCTCCTCGTGCTTAATGGCAGAGGAGGGATAATCCCGTGCTGGGTCTGGTTTTACTGATCCGCGGGTTCGGGGCTTGGGCTCGTACCCAAAACGGGCCGCCTCTGACCTCTGAAATGTCTATAAAGACGTGATACACACACACACACACACACACACACAGAGAGAGAAATGCATGCATTCCTTTCTGTGTCCTTAAGTTCTTATTTTGGTCTAAACTAAAACAACATACTTAATAACTGCAAAAAAAAATGTGATAAATTTTACAATACTGCTTATTCCCCAATGAGCAGCAACACTCCCAGTCACATGGATCCAAGAACAGTAATACTGGGGACAAGGCCAAACAGTGTGTGTGTGTGTGTGTGTGTGTGTGTGTGTGTGTGTAGGGAGGAGATAAATGGAAATGGGGCCTTGTAAACAGTTGGCGGTTTAGAGGGTCTCAAAGCTGGAGAGATGAAAGGGACACATCCCACCCCCCAGCCCCCTCCTACAGATTTACTGTCCCCTTTGTGACCAATTACAGCGGCCCAGCGTGTCACAGGCAGAATGCGCACACCACTCCGACACACCAGAGACACTCATTAACAGAGTCAGAGACGCCGCGCGGTAACACTTTCACACGGCGAGCTGGAAAACACTGCGCCAATGCTGAAGCCGTGGATAATGCGGGATGCGCCGTCTTTAGCAGCGCTGCTCAGTATACAGCCGTCATTAGCGGCACGCCGATCGGCGGGTGATATCCCCATTAACACAAAGACCCTCTTCACCACAGAGTCGTTCGGCAGAGAAGAAGATCTTACCTCATTACTAATGGCAAATGATCAACAGCTACCGTACTCAAAAACGAGGTGAAGCAATTAGAGCCGAATTGACTCAGAGACTGACTAGTCACACTTCACCAGTGGTAGGCAGGCTTTCACTCAAGGACAGCAAGGGGGCCGACCCCAGCAGGTGGAGAGGTTTTTTTTATTGATTTGTCATGATGACAATTGTCAGAGAGTGATGCAGCAAAAGAGCCAGGATTGAATTGGAGCATCAAAATAAGCAACAGGAGCCAACTGACGGTCCACCACGGCGAAGGATACGGCTAGAGGAGAGTACATGGGTGTGAATCAGAACCAGAATCCACCTTTCAGCGTCGGGTATGATATCCACCTTGAGAACTAGTCTCGGTCCTGCATTAACATGAGCATCATAAGCACCAGGGGCAGTGGTGACCTAGCGGGTATTGGAAGCCAAACCGTAATCGTAAGGTTCAAATCCTGACCCGCAAAGGTGCCACTGAGGTTCCACTGAGCCAAGTACCGTCCCCACACACTGCTCCCCGGGCACCTTGCATGGCTGCCCACTGCTCACCAAGGGTGATGGTTAAATGCAGAGGACGCATTTCGTTGTGCCACCGTGTGTTGTACTGGCTGTGCTTCACAATGGCAATCACTTCAAAGATCAAAATAAATAAACACATTAGATGGAAATAGGTAGTGGCCTAGTGGGTTAGACACTCGCCTATGAACCAGAAGACCCAGGTTCAAATCCCACTTACTACCGAAAGTGAAGTGATTGTCACATGTGATACACAGCAGCACAGCACACGGTGCACACAGTGAAATTTGTCCTCTGTATTTAACCCATCACCCTGAGTGAGCAGTGGGCAGCCATGACAAGGGCCCGAGGAGCAGTGTGTGGGGACGGTGCTTTGCTCAGTGGCACCTCAGTGGCACCTTCGAACCGGCAACCTTCTGATTACGGGGCCGCTTCCTTAACCGCTAGGCCACACTGCCCCACTACTACCATCGTGTCCCTGAGCAAGACACTTAACCCTGAGTGTCTCCAGGGGGGGACTGTCCCTGTAACTACTGATTGTAAGTCGTTCTGGATAAGGGCGTCTGATGAATGCTGTAAATGTAAATAGTGATTTCACGACAACTTTTTTTTTGACTGCAGTGACACTGGAAAAAAAACTCCTCAGATGTTTTCCTATAAATACATTTTTCCTTTAACACCCCACGAATCAGCACCACAGACAGCTCAACTTATTCTGTTACTAATTTTTGTCACTGTAGATGTAGTTCACATTGTATAATTGTTTTATTACTGTGTTATTAACTAACTGGGTTGTCAAGACTACTTTGCTTAGCAGTGAAGCTCCCCCCTCCTACTGATCAGCAGCCACTGACCACCCACACCGTCCCTAGCTGCCACCCACGCCCGGTGAGCAGGCCTCAGCACACCGCCAGGGATCGGGGGCTTCGCTCTCTGGGGATTGGGGACCTTTTTCCCCATGGTAGAGGAAATGCAGGGCCTGCAGCAGCCACCTGGCCAGTGTGTGAGTGACAGATCACATATTTACACAAACACACCTCCACAGCAGCACATCTGGAGCCTCGCACTCAACCCCAGCGGACCAGAGAAATACCAACAACATCCAGCGGTACGGGGATCACAGACAACGAACACACACACATGCGTGGCCCATGCACAACCTGCTCACACACACTCCTGTACACACACACACAAACTGGCCCAAGGTGGATTTGAGGAGGTGCATACATTTGCATAGATCTCCATGCATAATGAGTTGTGGGAGATCAAGCGATCCGAACACCCGTGTGTGGGTATTTCTTTCTGGTTGTTAGGCAGCCGAACGTGAACCTCGGTCGGCGGAAGAGTTGGGGTGCGGTGCCCCCCCCGTGGGGACAGGGCTCTCCGCAAGGGGACAGGGCCATCACGGGCCCGTTGTGAATGATTGATGGTCTGGAGGAAGTGCGGAGGAGCCGGGATGAGCCGGCGCCAGAGTCACACACACTGCTGAGTTCCCGCTGTTTTACATATGTACACACAGCAAGAGCTCTGGCACGCCCCGCTATCTCCCGCTCGCCCCTCTCCTATCGCTCCTTTCTTATTGTAATTTCTCTCATTCCGCCGCCATATATCTCCCGCAATCTCTCCTTCTCTTAATCTCACTCTCCCTCCACACCACCATCCATCTCCCATAATCTCCCTCGATGAATCTGTCGCTCCTGCGCGCTTATGAAAGCGCCTCCGCGCCTCTCTGCGGCCGGTTCGCAATGGATGGCCTCGCCGGCCTCGTTTTCTCAGCAGACATCATACGCGCCATTTACTTGACAAACAGATGCTGCATGTATCCTGATGCATATCCAGACACCGCAGACCTGCCCATAATTAATAATCATTCATAAATACCCAGGCAAATCTAGGCCTGTAGGAAGTGAACCGCATTTACTCAACAAGAGGCCATCTTCGCGGTGGCGGCGGCGGCGGGCGAGGGTATCGATCCGCCTCCGCCGTCCAGCTGTTTATTTACCGAAAACAAATCGATGTTCCTGCCTCGCTGCGATTCCTCTCCCTGCCACGCTGCTGCTGCTGCTGCTGCTGCACAACACACCCAGATCACCAAAAATATACTCTTAAATCCTCTAAAAAGAAGAGTACGTCCGAGGTAAATATGCTTTTCATCACCCAGTTGTGAGAAGCCAAGGCTGCCACACCGACTCTTTGAGAGTTGGGATTAGGCTGAGATTAAATTTAATCTGTGGCTCAGAACTCAACCCACGCTGCAGTGTATGAAGGACTGGGGGAGGAACCGGTGATCGGCGTTATAAGCCCCCATAACCCTCACAGGTCAGGCTGAGGCACAAAACACATTACAATAAATATCAATAGTATTATTGTTATTATTATTATTATTATTATTATTATTATAGCATAAGCCTTTTTTTTATATGACAGCATTAACCCATCATTGGTCTCAAGAGGTATATTGCCATTTTCAAACCGTTGTGATATAAGCACAATTAAATACACTAATAGCCAATAAACAGTATTCAATTGTGATAATTCCAACAATTCTTTAGGCATGTAATTAAGATCATTACCAGGGTACGGTTGCCTAGCAACATATCGGCAGAAGCGACATTAAAGTACCTTGTGATGCATGTATGTAGAGTTCCAGTGAGGTAATCCCAGCGGTGTGCTGTTACTGAGCGCTTGATCATGTCTTAGGTCCTGCTCAACCAATCAGAAGCATTACTGACTGTACATTGGAGCAAAAAAGTCATGTGGTGACCTTTGTTCTACCAGCAGTGAATAAAAAACAGAGCGTCTCCTGCTCTTTTTCAATCTGCTGGAGCATCACACGTTCAGGGTGTAGGCAGAGTCCCACTGAGGTCACTGCTGGGTGAGGAAGAGGGGGTGATGTGCAATTACTGCCTGACCCTATCTGACTCGTGTGTGAGTGTGAGTGTGTGCATGTGAGTGTGCGTGCTCGCTGTGCTGGTACAGTGTGACAAACTCTTAAATTGTTTCACCTCTCCTATCTGTCCTTATTTCCTCATGCACGCCCACTCGCGCACACATTCACTCACTTCCAAGTGTGACAGGGTGGCAGCTCACATCCCCAAGTGCCCCTGCAGGTTTCTTACAGCTACAGTCAGACAGAACCGTAATCAGCGCGTGACTGTCTGCTCCGTTATTGCAGTTTATGGAAATCAACACAATAGGTCAACACATCTACATGAAGAGTGTGTGTGTGCGTGTGTGTGTGTGTGGGGGGGGGGGTGGGGGGCTCAACCTCGCCGGATCAAGGAGCAGCTCATGTCATTCTGTAGACCTTGGAGACAATCACACGTTCCCTGTTCCTCTGTGTGGTTCTGTGTGGTTCTGCTGTGTAGCCGTTTGTTCTGAAGGAGAGCTGAATTGTGGCGATGATGTAGTTGTGATGATGTGAGTTGTTGTTGCCCGATGTTCCTCTGTGATGGGAGTGCTGTTGTGCTGATTGGTGTGTTATGCTATTTGTGTGGGTGTGTGGGTGTGTGTTGGATTATATGTAACTGGGATTGTACACAAGCAAATAAATTATAACGAAGTTATATAAACTGGATCATTTATCCAACTGTGTGACATACAGTTTTGAAATATGTTCGTTCGGAAGAAAACCCAGAAAGCTACCATTTGTAATAATATTTGCACAAATGTAATAAATCTAATTGATTGCAGCATTCCAGTGCAGCTGTATCATGAACTGCACGTCTGATATCATGACTTCAATATACTCTAGAAGCCTGAACCTGCTCATTTGTTGACTGGATGTCGGGTCATGACCTCTGTGACACGGCATAGCTGCCGGTACCGAGCGTGAGTATTTGTGTACAGTGAACCCATCAGTACTGAGATGCTGTTTCAGCTCCTATACAACCCACCATCCTCCTCCCCCATCTCCTTCTCCCTCTCCGCCTCTTCCCACAAGATTGTCTCCCACTCCCCCATCTCCTTCCCCATCCCCGATCTGCCCTCCTCCCGTCCCCTCCTTTCCTCTCTCATTTCTTCTCTCCGTCTCTGCGGAGGAGCAATTACTCCTCAGTCTCTGAGCGGCGATCTGAGCATCCTCTCGCCGGCATTGTCTGCCGCAATTTACCAGCCGCATCGCCAGATGAATACCTCCATTCACAATTACACCCTCTCCATTAGCTGCTGCCTGTGCCATATTTGTGTGGTTTGTTGTCTTTTTTTTTTTTTTTTTTTTTTGTCCTCCAGTTCTGGTCTTGAAGAAAAAAAGCAATTAAATCTGGACAAAACAAGTATGGATGGAATGGTGGGTCCCGCGAATGGCCAACCTATTATTTAACTGAGTTTGAACTCTCTTCTCTTTGTCTCACTCCGTCTTTCTCCTTTCAGTCCCCTGCAACTCTCACCACGTCCTTTTTTCTCTTGCACTCGCTTTATCACGGAAAGCACATTGCCAAAACTACCTATTGCAGCTTTTGTCTATCTTAGACACAGACGTTCTGCTTCTGCTTAAAGATACACACACACACACACACACACACATTCAACCTCCATTCTGTTTCCTGCCTCTCCTCTCCAATGAGCCCCACACAGGGCCTCCCCACAGAGTTTCGTTTCCATGGGGACCTCTCAGCGTCTCCCGGGCGACAGGCCATACCTGTGGGACAGGTACCCAGGACACCGTCCAGAGGGTTTTGCGGATGGAGGGAGAAGGGCCGAGGAATCCCCGCCCCGCGCCCGCGGAAGGCACGCGACAGCGCGGATCACGCTGAGTGATTTAGTATTCCAATAAATCATTGACGTCGTCTAATTTCCTATGGATTTCAATTTCCCCTGGACAAATCTGCATTGATCAACTTCAGGTGTCCCACACGTCCCACGTGCCACCAGTCACCACAGCTCTGTTATTTAAGCCATGTGAGGGACATGAATGTGGCCCTCAGCCTCCCTCAGTGGCAGTGATCTCACCGCCGCAGGCGCTTCGGCAGCCGAGGGAACTTTAAATGAAATTACAACCTAGTGTCTTGCTGGTACCTTCTGTCCCCGTCCTCAGTTTAGCTTTGCAGGCCTGTCAAGAATGATGATGATCACGCAAGGCCAGGGTTCAGCCGGAACTAAATGAAAACCCGCTCGCATTCAACTCCTGTGCGATGAATAGGAGTGAACAATTGAAAAAAACTTAATACAATATGGACATACTACAGCATTATTTAATTCAAGAAAACCTAAACTTCTTATATGCTCAAAGTAAAGTTGTTTTTTGGCATGTTTTTTATGTTCCTGAAAAGCATCTTAATTTTGAATGAATGACCGTTTTCAATCTATTACATGTAGTAACATAAACTGGACATTAACGATAATTGGGATTCATTGCCAATATTCAGAAATATTAGTATATCTGACAGAAAGTGTGCTGATTTCGGGATTGCGTTATGGAATTAATTTATGGGGATGTATTTGTGGGGCTGGTGCATTTCACATCATTTCACAATTACCACCCGGAGACTGCACCATGAAGACTGAGGAACCTTTCAGAAGGACATAAGGTCGAATCAGGGTCGTGTTATAAGAAAATCGGCTCAATTCAATCTGCCCATGACAGGAATCTGCCGCCGGGGGTCGATGTCTTGGACAATGGACAAAATGGACAAAAGCGTGGATGAGGCAACAGCAGCACGCGCAGCAAATAAATCTGACTTGCATGGACGTGCAGCCTTTGTTTTTAATAAAAAAAAAATGAAAACCATATCACACCTTGGCTGGTGCCCACAGGCATATTGGAGACTCAGCAGTTTGAAGACTCCACGGTCTGATGAGTCCAAAATTGAACTTGCTGGTCTGCTTTGTGCAGACCTAACTCAGCATATAACACTGAGAGCCCTGTCCCAACTGTGAACACGGCAGCAGGGGCATCATGCCTTACGGATGCTTTTTTTTAACGGCAGAAAATCAAGGACGAGGAGAAACTGATGGAACTGGAAAAAAAAAAAAAAAAAAACACTTGCCGAGATCTGGAAGAGCAAAGGGAGTTGAAGGAAGATTCATGTTCCAACAGGACGGTGACCTGAAACTCCCACAAAATCAATGCTGGAAAAGGTTAATGTTCTGCCCAAGCCAGTCAAATCCCAGACCTCAGTTCAGTGGATCATCTGGGGAACGACTGAATGAGCCCCATCCACCATGATGGTGAAGAAGAATAGTATTGATAGAGACTTACCTCAACAGACACTTGTGGGTGAACAGGGTTTTTTTTTACCTTCAACATCAGGTGAACATTCATGTAAACACACATCCATCCTCACCACAGGATGAAAGTGTCTCTCAGTCCACCGGTTGGCCAGAGCTTGAAGATGAAGAGAACATGCAACCTCCACGCTGAGGGCAATGAGACGGCCCATTGCATGGGTGAGGTTGCTGGAAGCTGTAGCCTCTGCGGCTGATGTGTTGGGTACATATTGGTCTGTGTTCGAGGGGAGGTTTATCAGTGTTAGGGTGTGTTGGCTCGGGAAGAACGCGTCTCTCCTCCGCCTGCTCCCCCAGAGGCACATCCGTATGGATCGCAGAAGCGTGGAGGAGAAATAAATTGGAGAGAAGGATAAATCGATGCTTGACGGAGAGGCAAACAGACCTTCCAACCCCGGTGCAGGCGCAGAGCTCAGGTTTTTTTCTTCCTTCCTTCCTTCCTTTCTTCCTTTCTTTCTTTCTTTTTCCTTGGGCTGTATTGGATTGGTATGCAGAGCTGAGAGAGGGGCTCAGAAAAGACTTGGCCAACAAATGATGTCCTTTGTTTGATCCATTGTAAGTAAGGGGTGATGGGGGGCTGTCATGGAGTATAGAGGTGGGGGGGGGGGGGGGGGTAGACGTGGGGTGGGGGAGGGCCTTCGCAGTGGGGAGTCTGTGGGAAATAAACATCTCAGATGAATTGGAAAAGGGGAAATATTTTATGTCCTTCCTGGACGAAAGTGAACAGAGGCCGGTTGGTGGGTGTGTGTGAGTGTGTGTGAGTGTGTTTACACTCGTGTACCGAGCACAGCACTTCACCCAGATCTGTGTGGTTTTTTTATCAGGGCAACATATTAGTGCCTCGCTCAAGCCGAAACTCTGGAATAATCTCCGGGATAGTGTGGGACGTGGCTGACTCCTGTACGGGTCTCAGTGGGAGAGTCGGTCCCTGCGAGTTAGCGTGTGTTCTGTCCCACTCCCTGTTGCGGTACAGTTACGTGTTGGCATGCTGCGGTGATGCCAAGAACTCAGAACTGATGTGCGTCGATTGGTTCGTTCTGATTAACGGCCCTCTTCATGTTCCCCCTCCTCTCCTGGACTCTGCAGGGCTTCCAGAGGAAGGACGGGCCTGAGGTCTGCGAGGTGCAACTTGGACAGGGCGGAGGCTTCGCTATTTAATTCAAGTGCTCTCGTGCTATTTCTTTATGATGTAAAGTGCCTCAGTGCAAAATGTAGCACATTCAAGTTATGCAATAGTGCAAAACGTCCATTTATTAAATATGCAAAAGTAAACAGAAGCCACGTTTTTTTTTTTTTTTTTTTTTTCAGCCGAGTGATTTGAGTAAAATGTGCTTCATACTGCAGCCCCTTTAGGATTTCACCACGTTTCAATCACCACGTTTAACGCAAATTCGGCCAGCCTGTGTGAATTCGACATTCTGTCCAGTCGCTGTGGCCTTTGCTCAGATTTGACCGACAACCGTCGTCTCTCGTGAGTTTCGCCCATCACAGCAGACCCCTGCAGGACAATCACAAAATGTGCCTTCAGCTACTAAACATGCGCAGACAGGCGCACAGATAATTAGCCAAATGCTGGCCAGAAATGTCACGTAAGCAGCCGAACTGCTATCGGGTTAAACATCGTGAGATTGAATTTGTATGTTTTATGTATGTTTTGCCTTCTATTTATTGAAATTTCATGTAAATTGTACATGCGTTCACATGCTCTGGCTCACCAGTCAGCAGGAAATAAATCACACGGTGTCTGGAATTTACCAATAAAAATTATTAACAAAAAAAAAAAAAGATATACACATGAAACTGCATCACTTTTCACAGCAGCAAACAAACAACAACAAAACATAGAGGGTCAACTGTGTAGGACTTTCGGGAACCTAAATGAAAATTAAAGAAAATGATGACTATTTCCGTCAGACAATGTGTATAGATCCATTTTAATTGCTGTGTGTGTGTGTGTGTCTGTGTATGTGAGTGTGTGTGTGTCTGTGTATATGTGTATGTATGTGTCTGTGTGTGTGTGTGTATATATATATATATATATATATATATATGTCTGTGTGTGTGTGTGTGTGTGTGCGTGTGTGCATGTGTCTGTGTGTATATATATGTCTGTGTGTATGTGTGTGTGTGCGGGTGTGAGTGTGTCTGTGTATATGTGTATGTATGTGTCTGTGTATATATATATATATATGTCTGTGTGTGTGTGTGTGTGTGTGTGTGTGTGTGTGTGTGTATATATATATATATATACACATATATATGTCTGTGTGTGTGTATGCGTGTGTGCATGTGTCTGTGTGTATATATAGGTCTGTGTGTATGTGTGTGTGCGGGTGTGTGTGTGTGTCTGTGTGTGTGCATGTGTCTGTGTGTATATATAGGTCTGTGTGTATGTGTGTGTGTGCGGGTGTGTGTGTGTGTCTGTGTGTGTGCATGTGTCTGTGTATATATATGTCTGTCTGTCTGTGTGTGTGTGTGTGTGTGTGTGTGTATATATATATATATATATATATATATATATATGTCTGTGTGTGTATGCGTGTGTGCATATGTCTGTGTGTATATATAGGTCTGTGTGTATGTGTGTGTGTGCGGGTGTGTGTGTGTCTGTGTGTGTGCATGTGTCTGTGTGTATATATATGTCTGTGTGTGTATGTGTGTGTCCTGGATAAAGTTCCCCACAGGACCCCGACACCCCACACCCCCACCCCACCCCCCCGTATCGACGCAGCAATATTGATGTTTCAATTAGACGCGCGTTACATTCCGCCGCAGACTCGTAACGCGGCGCGTCTCCCGCCATCTGCTCGCCTCCCGCGTTTGAGGAACGAGGCACGTGGGGCTAATCGAGCCGCACATGAGCGATGGGGCCGCGGGAGCGCGCACGTCGCTCTGCGCAGAGGGGCGGGGCGGGGCGGGGCGGGGCGGGGCGTGTTCTGCGAATTCTCCGACTTTTATTGAGAGCGAACGACCGGGTCGAACCCCGCGGATCACGGGGTAACCGAGGCGGCGCTGTTGCTGCGCTGCGAAGTGGGTCCCCGAAACCAGACGCCTGGTGTGGGGGAGACCTGTCGGGTCACCCCCAGAGTGCTTCCCTTCGGTCAGCTCTGCTCGATGGAATTTAAAGTAATCCTCCAACGCCCACCTCTCCTTTTTTATTCACCGGGGTGGTCTCTTCAGCCACAATGGCGGCCAACTTTCAGAGGGGTGCAAATTTAACGAAGCTTTTGTGCGGACTAATTGCATTGAAACGCCATTCTGAGTGCAAGGCCTCCTTGGCCAGATCTAGAGGGGGGAGGGGGGTGTCCCTGTACCTCAAGCGTCCCACCCAGCCACCCCCGAACCCTCCACACACACACACACATACACACTCATTACGGAGGCCGACAAAAGCGAGGCGACTCGGAGTGTCAGGACTTCTTTAGATCTCCAGAAGCCAGATGGAGGAGGGGACCTGTCCACCAAAGTGCGGGTTCCTTCTTTATAACATTTTATTTCGCTTAGATATAACTTATTTATATAGTTAGTATATGTGTCTGTATGTCTGTGTGTGCGTGTGTGTGTATGTGTGTGTGTGTGTGTGTATATATATATATATATATATATAGTGTGTGTGACGTCACGACGTAAATGTAACGTGAGTATGTGTGTGTATGTGTGTGTGTGCATATATATATTGTGACGTCACGACGTAAATGTAACGTGAGTGTGTATGTGTGTATGTATATATATATATATAGATAGATAGATAGATAGATAGATAGATAGATAGATAGATAGATAGATAGATATAGATATATATACACACACACACACACAAATATACATGCATATACACTCACGTTACGTTTACGTCGCGTGGTGACGTCACTCTTTTTTCATTTAAGGCCGACCCGCAGTAGGTTTCCTCTCCTAGCTTGTCGAGGCGAACATGTGCGTGAACATGAAGCAAGGCTGCGTCGGACATACAGACGATCTACAGCACAACGGCGCATGTCCAACGGCGCAGGGTCCGAGGCTCCAGGGCTGAAAGGCCGGAAGCCGCCTCCTCAATCCGAGCCCCCTTCTGCTGCTCCGTTACTTAAAGCGTGTCTTTCCGAAATGGAATTAATTACTTTGCATCAGTATTTGAACATGACCGCCCGCACTGGGAACTGCGCTGATGTATGAGGAGACAGTTACCTAATTAGAGCATAAAAAATGGAATCTTTACAGCATGCGGGTCATATAATTACTGTTAATTTAACGCTCAGATTCTCCGTCATTAATTTTTATTCCCTTAAATGTAGTTTGGCAGCGGCTCCTGGAGCTCGGAGGTGGATGGGGGTCCGCGGCCCAAATAACAAGCCCCGCATCATTTATGCGTTGTTAAGCCATGTAATTGGACGAGCCGTAGTTTGCATATTACGCCATTAAAGTAATGCGCGCGCCTCGTCCCCCAACACGACTCGATAAAGCCGCTGTGGCGACGTGGTAATTCCGCGAATTACGGCCCTAATTGCCGCAAATGTTCTTTTGATTTGGCTGGTTTCGGTGTTACGCCACAACGACGCTTTCCTGACCGCCGCCCCCCCCCCGGCCTCTGATAGGCCAGTTTCCTTTGTTCACGTGACTGGGCGCAGCGACCGTTATTCGTTACGGAACATTGGACGAGAGGGGGAAGGGGGGGGGGGGGGGGTAAAACTTCATTTGGAAGTTTCACTTTGTTCTTCGAGATGTCATTCCTGTAGCCCTGTAGTTACGTGGCGTAGTGTTGGGCCTGCGCAGTAGCATCGTTACGTAACGCGCTTTTTTTTTTACGTGCACGCTGTTAAAACGGCCCATAAAATCGTTCTTTTAATTTGCATGTCACGAACACACGATGATCTGTTTTGTCTTCGGGTTTTTTCTGATTATCTATAAAAACCTTTCTGTAACCCCGTGGCGTGTCACTCGGAACTTTTTCTCCTGTTATTTACCGCACTGAGTGTTTAACAGAGTGACCCCCCCCCCGGCCACAGTCGCGCCCCGGGCCTTTGTCCGCCGTGAGCGCCGTTCTAAATGGCTCTTTAGATATAAGGAGCGGGGGGTGGGGGGGGGCAGAGCTGCTCCTCGCTATGGCAACCGGCGGTGCTGAGGGGGAATGTCACATCCATGGGAGGGACGACAGCTGGGCCGCCTGTGACACCTGCACGGCTGGACCTGGGAGTGGCGGTCTTCCCCATTACTCTACTGTTACATCTTACTTTATCATATTCAATTTGGGGTTGTGTGTGTTTGTGAAGATTTTATGTTATTCAATAAAAAATAATATGAAAATGAAAAAAAATGTATTAATGCCACTCAATCTACGAAAACTAGATGAATGTCTGGACCTGGATCATCATGGGTTTTGTGGGTTTTTTAAACGCAGAATAATAATTGTCACGGGCCACGTGAGGTGAACAGGCCGGAGGCCCATAAACTCGTACACGCAGTTTTAACTCAGGATGAACTTCGAATGAGCCTCGGGCAGTGACGTCATCACAGTTCGGGCTCTGTCGCCGCGCCCACTAGTTTTAAAAGGGATTCTTTTTTCCGAGCTATTTCATATAATGCTTCATTCAAAACAAGAACATGATTATTATACGATTTTAAAAGTATCACAGGGTTATTTTACTATAAATTAAAGCTACATTTCACACCCAGTTTTCACTGTCTTTAGTGTACTCATATCGTTTCGAACGACCTCATCACTTCGAAAGCGCATAACTAATTTCCATATTCATATTGTTCGGTATTCAATAAAAAAAAAACAGACCCCCAAAAAACAATAATTCAGATGAACCCTTCGTGTTTATTACATATTAGGTTTATAAAAATGTAATTAGTTGCTAGAAAGCAGTATTAGTTCCATTGTGCTGCACTCTCGGGATAACGTGGTGAACTGTGGGGCCAAATTGTACTTACAGGACACCTAGTTACTTTCTCAGAGGATCCAAGTCTCTAGTATGTTCCCCGAGGGCCCGGCGCCTCGTCCGAATCTCGTTTTCCGAGCGCAAACCCCGACGCCGCGTTCTATCTCAGAAATAGAATAAAAAAATTAAAAAAAGAGGCGCGACCCGCCGCGTCCCCGCGCCTCCGACGTGCCGCAGAACTCCCGGTTCTGTTCGGGGGAAGGGGGGCTGGCGTCCGTTAAGAAGCGGCGGCGGCCAATCGGCGCCGTCCGTCAAGCCGCCGCGGCCAATCAGCGGCGCCGGGGGGCGGAGCTCAGGTGCGCTCCGCCGCGTCCGCTTGGCGGAGAGCCCGTGGCGAAAGAGTAAGTGTCAAATGCGCGCTTTCTTCAATAAGCGCCATCAGTCCGGCTCCGGGAGTCATGGCGACCGCAGCATCCAATCACTACAGCATCCTCAGCTCCGGCGCGGAGAGCGGCGGCATGCAGCAAGCCGCGGCGTACCGGGAGGCGCAGAGCCTGTTGCAGGGCGACTACCCGCTGCAGAGCGGCGGCCACCCGCTCAGCCACGCACACCAGTGGATCACGGCGCTGTCGCACGGGGAGGCGGCCGCCTGGTCGCCCGGTCCCCTCGGCGAGCAGGACATCAAGCCCGTGGTCCCGGCCGGCGCCCGGGACGAGATGCACGGCCCCGGGGCTCTGCAGCACCCGCCGTCGCGGCCGCCGCACCTGGTGCACCAGGCGCACGGGAACCACCACGACGCGCGGGCGTGGAGGAGCGGCATGGCGGCGTCCGGCGTGTACCCGCAGCCCGGCTTCGGCGTGAACGGCCTGGTCCCGGGCGGGGGGCAGGGGATGCACCACCACGGCCTGCGCGAGGCGCACGAGGAGCACCACAGCCCGCACCTCAGCGACCACGGACACGCGGCGTCCACGCAGCAGCAGCAGCACCAGCAGCAGCAGCAGCAGCACCAGCAGCAGCACCAGGGCCACCACGACCACTCGGACGAGGACACGCCGACCTCCGACGACCTGGAGCAGTTCGCCAAGCAGTTCAAGCAGCGGAGGATCAAGCTGGGCTTCACGCAGGCGGACGTGGGGCTGGCGCTGGGCACGCTGTACGGAAACGTCTTCTCCCAGACCACCATCTGCAGGTTCGAGGCCCTGCAGCTCAGCTTCAAGAACATGTGCAAGCTCAAGCCCTTGTTGAACAAGTGGCTGGAGGAGGCCGACTCCACGTCCGGCAGCCCCACGAGCTTGGACAAGATCGCGGCGCAGGGGAGGAAGAGGAAAAAGCGCACCTCCATCGAGGTGACCGTCAAGGGGGCTCTGGAGAGCCATTTCCTCAAGTGTCCCAAACCCGCCGCCTCGGAGATTACGTCGCTGGCGGACAGCTTGCAGCTGGAGAAGGAGGTGGTCCGGGTTTGGTTTTGTAACAGGAGACAGAAAGAGAAACGCATGACGCCTCCCGGCGGCGCGCTGCCGGGGACCGAGGATGTGTACGGGGACACGCCGCCCCACCACGGGGTCCAGACGCCGGTACAATGAACTGTCCCCCTTTTTTTCCCTTCGTTTCTATCTCTTTATTTTTAATTATTTATACTGAAAACGAAAATGAAAAAAAAAAAACCACACACACACGCACACACAGGACAAGAAAACACGATCCACGGTGGGTAAATTTCGCTCCCACTCCCACTCCCACCCGGCCAGGAGCACCAGCGAGAGGGACGCGTGCTTTTGTTTTGGAGGAGACACGCCGCCCAGCACTGTGACAGAAATAATAGGGCGCAGATCGTTGGTTTTTTTATTATTATTATTATTGTCCCCCCCGGGCGTCCATTGTGACGTCAGCACCTGTCGCCTGTGCTGTTTACACGTTTCGACTTTTTTTTTTTTTGTCGGTAAAAAGCGCGAGCGGCGCCACGTTTTGGGGGTGTGGGGGGGGGGGGGGGGGGGGGGGGGGGGGTGACGGTGACGCCGCCGCCGCGCGCGCGCACGCCAGCGCCATCTTTCTTTACGCCACTTTCCGCCGCGCGGCTGCGGACGAGCATCGAGGTTCGAGGTTCGAGTTTCCGCACCCGGCGATCGGCGAGGGTCACACTGCTGTTCGAAACTGGCATTATTAATATTACTATTGCTAATAATAATAATAATAATAATGAACCACACAATATATTACCAAGTGCACACGCGTATAAATAGAAATATATAGAAATATATAGAGATTTCGGGTGAGGCCTAATTCCTGAACACAAAGCCGACAGGTCACGGGAGGGCTCGAAAAAAATAATAACTAGCCAACAAAACGGAAACCAAGCCCGGCACTTCCCGGCTCACGTTCGCGGGGCATCGATCGGTTTATTATTAATATTAATTTTTTTTTTTGTAAATATTGTATAATTTTTTTTTATCAGAAGCGGCTTCGTTCTACCTTCTCACTGGGGCACTTTTTTCCTTTAAACGATTTAAAAGCAAGACAGGTTTTAGCTGTTTGATTATTTTTTTATCCAAATTGGTTTGACATAATTTTGTATTAGGCTCTAGTACGTCCGATTATTATTTTTATTTATAGTCATCTGTAGCGGAAATATTGCTCGTTATCTGTAGTGTGCTATGGTTGCTTCTTGGCTACATTAATTTTATTTTATTTTGTCAAATATGACATTCAATATAAGGAGCTCTATCTCTGCCAACCTAATTCCAAGTCATTTTCTAAAAAAATAAAAATAGAAAATCAAATTGGCGAAGTATTGACGTGTTACTACTGACTGCTACAAGAAATGTGCTTATATCTGCAATAGCTTTTTATTTATGTTGAAATATCTATGTTACGTTCTTTTTATGACTTGAATAATATTTAAGTACAATTTATATTTACATCCTAATATCATATTATAGGCTATGAAATGTTTTTTTTTTTTTTGCTGATGGACGGCGTGTGGACGCGTTTTCGGTGTAAATGGCTCGGACCGTTACTGCTGTGTGTATATACGTCTCTCTCGCCGTCCGCGACCTCTCCCCTTTTTTCATTTTATGGTTATTATTATGATTATTTCATGTCACATTTCACGTGTGGTTTTTATTTCTCCTGCTCGGCGCCACTTTTTTTTTCTTGAAAAGAGAACCCAGAGGGACGGCGTGGGAGCAGAGCCCCCTTCCCCACGTAGCTTTAATCAGCCGAGATACGAACTGTGGGATGTATTTATTTCTTTGCCTTTTTGTCATAGTCTCTATCAGACGTTGTTCGGTTTGGGTAAAAATAAAAAGCGCAGAGGCTGTGATAGAAATATGTCGAATGGATATTTCATCACTGATAAATACATGAACACAGACTTGCACATTAAAAATAATAATAATAATAAATCCTGAATTGTTATTAAACGTACTTTTTTTTGTCACTTCACAAGTCGTGTGCGTGTTTTGGAGACCTCTTCTCCCTTCAACACGTCACCCCCGAAACCCCGTTTTTCGTGGGAATGTCGGACGACGCTGATTGGTGGATTAGATGCAGCTCAGCAACCAACAAAATAAAGAGGAGCCAGACGATCTCTCCACTAATCTGCCTTTAGTAATTCTTTATTCTAGCATTTCTTATTTGTGTGTGTGTGTGTGTGTGTGTGTGTGTGTGTGTGTGTGGTTTTACGCGCCAGTCAGTAACATCTCCAGGCTGTTCAACAGGTCAGATGGATTACAGTATCGATAGGGAGTTGAACCCTGGGTGAGGACCGATTGAACAGATCGATAGTGGGTTTTTTTTCGTGAAGGAGCAAAACAAAAGTGCCCTCTACCGGCGGCCCGTAATCGTTTTTTTTTATTATAAACTCTGGGTTTTGTTTGATTGTTGTTCGGACGGAAACCCGCAAATCTGATCCGTGTGAAGTAAAAAAAAAAAATGAAATCAACCATATACACACACCTATCGATCGCCGGTGCTGGAAATGAACGTGTTTCTCTCTCTTCGTTGGTCACGTGTCCAGAAAGCTGCTGTCAGCGTTTCCGATCAAGATTCCAAGTGTTTTGGAGTCAAACCAAATCCGAGATGTGCAACCACGAAGGGTGCATCTGCATAAACGCACTGTTTAAATTATTATTGCTCTGGTGAGGATTGTGGGAAAGAGGGACAGCAGCGGCCTTGCATGTCACTACTTTAAAGGACGGTTATTTCGTGCGGGGCGTGAAGGTCACCGGGAGGACTTGAGACTGGTCTTTTATGGGCGACTGCCTGTTCTTTACGAGAGATGGCCGGCGTGAAGTCTGTCTGTTTACTATCGGGTGAATATATCTGGCGTACGAGCTGCCTGTTGGTATGTTGTGATCGGCCTGTAACGGGTTCCCCGGTCGTGCGGCCTGGTGCCGGGTCCCATGCGGCTCTTCTGACTCTCCTGACGGTACAAAAAGGCGCCGCTCATCCAGACCAACGATGGTTTCATTTAAAAAAAATAACTTTCAAGGGACGAAACTTCAGGATGCAGGAGGTGAAGACACTGGATGCCGGTGTCATGTGGCTCTGCAATGCGGCTGTCCCGGCTTCCTCCTCCTCCTCCTCCTCCTCCTCAGCAGCAGCAGCAGCAGCGTTTAGCCGCGATCTCTGCTGCTGTCGGTTTGGTACCGGCCTGTGCGAACGAGGCTCCGTCCCCCCCCCGGCGCCTGTGCCACATCAACACTGGCCATCTTTCACCACGGATTGCCGGCAGGAGTGGAATTCTGCTTCAGATGCCACCCCTTCCCTTCCCTTCTGTAACTTACTGAATTACAATAAATACATGAATACCATAGAGATCAGTTGCTATGGGAAACTATGGCAAATATTCGTTCATAACGATCCCATTAGTTATGGTTATTATTAGTTATTAGCTTACTGTCTGCTGTGGAATCCAGACACCACTGAACATAATGTTTTGGTTTATGGGGTCAGCAGCAACGTGAATCTGACTGAAGATTAGTTTGGACTCGGCTACTATTATTACTATTTCATTTCAATTGAGCGTAATTAATAGGAATGCATGACTGTGTATCTATTTCTGTAATTGACAGTCGGTTGTGAGGTGCTGAACGAGTGACCCCGCCGTACCCCTGCCTCTGATCTGGCTTCTCGCGTGACAGCGTGCTTCGTGTCCCCCATGTCACGTTGTTCCTCAGAAGAGGGACGATTCCGCACGTCTGCTTCTTCCCTCTTTCCTGCAGACAAATGTCCTGTTAATGTGCCAATGTCAGACGCGGGGACGTCAAATCACACCCCTCCCTCCATCCCTCCCTCCCTCCAAACCAACCAACTGCATTCAGCCACTTCCAGCTGCACATTCACCGCGGGCGCAGTTTTAGAGGGGGTGGGGCGGGCGGGGCGACCTCTCAGCACAAATAAAATTTCATCCTCTGTAGTGGTAATATGGCCTCATGCGTGTAATGCAATTAATAGCCTATTGCAGCACATTAATTACATCTTTCTCTTAATTTGGGCAGCTCGAAACGTCCCGTTAGGAATGCCGGAGGAGACCTAATTGGAGCTGAAGCCCCCGGCGGCGGCACCTTAGTCCTGCAGTGCCACCTAGTGAAGCTCCGGCCGGGACGGTATAACGAAGCGGCTTGTTACTGTGGTCCTGCCAGAGGACTTGCTCACGGTGGACGTTGTGGACAGTCGGCTCCGCGTCCTCCTGGCGTAATTGGTTCGGGGCAGGACTCTTCCAGCATGAGACTCGCTTACCATCCCAAAATAATTAGATGAAAATGAACAGCCCCCAGGAATCGTGGGGGAGGGAGGAGATGAAAGGAGTGTGTGAGTGTGTGTGTGTGTGTGTGTGTGTGATAGAAATGTTGATCACGTGCTCTCAGCAACACAACATAAATTTACATGCATTAAAATGGGGCGTCACCCCAAAGGGTTAAAGACTCAGATGTAGGTCTAATGGCCAGAGGATGATATCATAGTCTGTCCCTGTAATCAATACCCCCACAACTCTGACACACACACACACACACACACAAATGCAATACAGCAAATTCATTATTATAAACTAGACGCATTCAGGCTAATTACACCCTGCATACATAAGAACACAAACGCTTATGTGCGTTCATTTGTAAACATTGTTTAATTATAAGTTTGCGTGAACTTTAATGATCATTTGCATGAATCACGCATCCTCTTTGGTGTGTAATTATTCAGCCTAATTGCTTGCACTGTTCACAGGGTGTCACTCGTTTTTATCCACGTACATTCCGAGATTTTTCCTCATCAAATCATACTCATATATTTGTACAAATAAGACCATTTAGTAACTATATAAAACCGCCACTTAGAACTAAAGTTATAATCATACTTGGTCATATGCAATATTTAATTTTAGTTTGTATGACGCACAATTTGTTGGTTGTAAATTAGGCAATTTAGATGTGTTCACTGCTCCGCTCAGCAAGGTAGCAGTTTTCACTTTGCAAAGATAAATTTGTTATTCTCATAACAGTGGGTCAAAAATCAAGCCACACCCCTTACATCCTATTTGTTTACCTAAATAAAAAAATTATTAAAAAAAAACAAAACAAAACAGAAAGTATTTATTTCAATTAACATTAATGTAGGGAAGTGGTATATAAATTATATTCACTTATATTTTTATACATGGCACGTTTAAGACTTTTTAAGATTTTTTTTTAATGTAAACATCCTACAATAATGTTTTTCCTAAATGATTCTGTCATCTTCCACAAAGTTAAATTACATTTCATCTGAAGACTCCAACTTGCACTGGAGATCTAGAACGACTGTGATGTGCAAGCAGGCTCCACCTCCCTACACATGAAAACCTGACTGCATCACATCCACAGTCTTATACCATTTGAAAATCACAAAAATACCCCAGTATGAAACATGTTGGGGATACTGATCTCCTTTTAAATAATCCTTGTACAGTAACATGCACAATAATTACCCCATATACTAGTTTGATGTCATCTGACAAGGGATTATATATAATATCTATGTTAATGAAGGCGTAGCTTTTTATCAGCAATTTGAAAGAATTACTCATCAGATCATGATAAGCAAATTGCAAAGAGCTTCATATTATATTCATATTAAACCTTGACGAAAACTATAAAATATAAAAATGGTCTCTGATTGCAGCAGAAGCGGTGAAATAATCACGAGGGAGGCGCCTCAAGTAATAAATGAAGCCGCCCTGCGCTGCTTTCCATCATGGGGCCACATTACAGGCCCTCAATATACATCATTAAACCAGGCATAAACAATTCATTAAAATGCACTTAAGACTACAAGCTAATGTCACTTCCAGCTGGAATATTAATAGGCCATAAAACGGCGGCGGTTCAGGCGAAAGGATCATTTGGTCATCAGGCTGACCCGGCTAATGAGGCTCCGGCCTGGAGTGACAGCAGGTGACGTCCGGCTCCGGCATCGCTTCGTGACACAGTTGGCCCGACTAACGTCGATTCGCCGCACATCCACTAATTACAGGGTCCGCCGGAGCAGGGCCAGCGTTTGCCAGTTGACGGCAGAGACAACCAGGCTAATGAAAAACTCAAATCATTTTCATTTATTCACCTGGTGCATGTGAAGAAATATTAAAATAAAAATAAACAGAGACCGAATGGGTCAACCCTTATTTTATTGTACCGTGACTCTTACTCCTGTTTCAGGTGAAAGTCAGTGAATGATACCAATTCAGTTATGATACCAATGATTTATTCGTCGAAACGAATCGGCCCTCCGAACAACATTGCGGGTGTCGAGCGGAGGGCGCGTCCACTGCTCTGCATGGCTCGGCACGTTTCACTGTAACAGATAACAACTCTTAATGCAAATAAATATTTAAGACGCCTTGGAAAAGAACCACAGTCATGTTTCGTTTTTTTGTTCGCGTCGTACTGAATTTCAATGGTCTCTATTAAAAAAAAAAAAACATGAAATCAGGCTAGCTGAATCTACAAATTGGCCCACTCTGGTAACAGTACGATGGAGAACAATCAATCACTGCACTTCACCAGCAGCACACATGCAAGGCCAACAAATCAAATATTTGAATTAAAATAAGGCACATTGAGACGTGCGGCCAGAGTTCACCATCTCCAAATAAGAAAAAAATATTTTTGCACCTCTGCGTGTGCCATCGTCCATTCATATTATAAAATCAATAAATAATTAAACATTAAACCCATTTGACAATCACACCTTTTTTTTTTTTTTCCTAAACATTCTTCAACAGCAATTATTCAACTGGACAGAGCTGACACTGTGGCAGTGGTGCCGGCGCGGCCGCAACTCAGAAAAAGCACGCAGTCGTACGAGGTGTCGGGCTGAGAACCTCCGGAAAAATAATACAATCAAACCCTGAGATCAATAGCGAGGTCGGGTCCATTGACAGAACCTCATGTGAAATTTGGGACACGGGTGTGATGTGAGGGGCCGGGTCCTGCGCTGAAAGTCACACCATCAGTGAACTCCAGCAAGGTGTGTGCGTGTGTGTGTGTGTGTGTGTGTGTGTGTGTGGTGTGTGTGTGTGTGAGAGAGGGGCATGTCACTGCGTGAAGCTCTTCTTTATGGCTACGTTAGGAAAGAGGCCCAAGAGTTCCTGGACGACGCGGGAGTCGATCTGGGAGCAGAAGGACACGTCCAGCAGCAGCAGCTTGGGACAAGATTGGAGTAGCTTCCTCAGGGAGGCGGGGCCCACCATTCGAGTTCCTGTCAATCAAATAATAATGGGAATTCACAAGCTTTAGTACATTATAATAACAAACCCCGAATCAGCAACTTAAGTGACAGAATAACGATGTCCAATACAGAAGTTTTTCACCAACATGATTTACATGAGGACACGCATATGTTTTTCATGCATCGTTGGCTTGTTGGTCTAGAGGTATGACTCTCGCTTCGGGTGCGAGAGGTCCCAGGTTCAAATCCCGGACAAGCCCAATGACGGCTCTCACCTCCTGTTAACTTCTGATTTGATTTAGGGTGCTAGTAGCCTAGTGGGTAACACACTCGCCTATGAACCAGAAGACCCGAGTTCGAATCCCACTTACTACCATAGTGTCCCTGAGCAAGACACTTAACCCTAAGTTGCTCCAGGGGGGGACTGTCCCTGTAACTACTGATTGTAAGTCGCTCTGGATAAGGGCGTCTGATAAATGCTGTAAATGTAAATGTAAATCTATATGCATGCGATGGTGCCGGACTCCACCCACCCAGTATGTCGAGGTGCTGCAGGGCGGGGCAGCAGTTGGCCAGCTCCTCCACGTCGGCGTCGCAGACGGTGCGATTGGCCGTGAGGAAGAGCTTCCGCAGATGCGGCAGGCACCGGGCCAGGTGCTGGAAGCAGCCGGAGCTGCTCTGCAGCGTGGAGCACCAGCCCAGGTCCAGCTCCTCCAGCAGCCGGCAGCCAGACACCAGCTCGGACAGGCCGCGCTCGGTCAGGTTGTGGCAGCGCCACAGGTCCAGGGAGCTCAGGAAGCGGCAGCGAGCGGCCAGCATGCTCGCCACCACGTCATAGTCCTCAACCTACAGCCAGCAGGACACAAGGACACACAGTGCAGCACAGTTGGTTATGCGTGAGGCTGCGTCACCGCAAGAAGAAAGAAAGTGAAGCGATTGTCACATGTGATACACAGCGGCACAGCACACGGTGCACACAGTGAAATTTGTCCTCTGCATTTAATCCATCACTGTGAGTGAGCAGTGGGCACCATGACAGGCGCCCGGGGAGCAGTGTGTGGGGACGGTGCTTTGCTCAGTGGCACCTCAGCGGATCGGGATTCAAACAGCAACCTTCTGATTACGGGGCCGCTTCCTTAACCGCTAGGACACCACTGCAGACTGGACATCACCACCAAAAGGGCCTACAATGGCCACATGAGCATCAGAACAGGACCATGGAGCCATGGAAGAAAGAGTACTGGCCAAACCCATCACCTTTCCTTCTACACCATGTCTGCACCTATCTGGAGGAGACAAGGCACCAGGATGGACTAGAGATGGAAGATAAACTGGTGGAAGTGGTGTGGAAACTACTGGGTTTGGCCAAGTACACCACTTCATGGTTCAAGTATGGTTTGAAGAACACAACAAATGATTTGAGGTGTTCTCCAGATCTCAGTCCAATCTGTGGGATGTGCAGGAAAAAAAAAAAGTCCAATCCACGGAGGCACCAGGAGGGCAAGGCTACTCTCCCAACCTACTCAATATCAGGCGGCCGATCTGTGTATTAGAATCAATTAATATCCCAACGTAAAATGAATAGAATTACAATGATGTGTTTACTTTTAAATATGGTGGCGTGTGAGGATGGGTGCGTATGAGCCTCACCATAACACAGCTGCCCAGGTTGAGGTGCCTGAGTTCAGCACAGAAGGTCAGGATGTTCAGGATCGCTGTTTGCTGCGGGTACACGGAAGAAGAAGAGGATGAGGGGGGGGGGGGGGGGGGGCGCATGTCTTCGGTACGGTAAAACGAGACAGAGGAATGTTTATCACAAGCGCATATCAAAGATAACAACAGGTTAAGCTATGTTACTGGATACGGCCGTCCGTTAGCAAAAAACGGGGGTGTCAAAATAAAACTATGAGATGACTTCGCCACCACCACCGCCACCGCCGCGTGCTCGGTAATGAGAGCGTATCGCGTTCCGGAGGAGAATGTGGGTTCTCGTGACATCGGCTACGCTTCCCAGGTCGGGCGCGAGGGCGGCCGAATCAAAGCGGGACTGAAGGGTGTCATTGTCTCCCCCGGCAGCGGTGGGTTCCAATAATGGCCCTCTCGCAGGGCGCCCCCGACAGCTGTCAGCCAGCGGTGTGACGTGTGCGCGGCGGTACGCGAGTGCCAACTTACTGAGCGAGCGAGCGAGCGAGTGTGCAAGAGAGAGAGAGAGAGAGAGAGAGAGAGAGAACAACACAACGTTAATTATGACAGTGACAGGTTAATGACAGGCGAGCTGGAGGATGACTCCACGGCAGACACAGCCCGGCCTGTCTTGGGCGGTAAACAGCCTCCTCCGGGCGCGGCCGCAGTAAGACTATACGTCTGAAGAGCGGGATAAACGCTGAATCACTCGCCGCACATTAGGAGAAGGGAGAAGAAAGGCTTTAATGAGTACATTTTGAGACGGGCCTGAACCTGAACAGCTCTGTCCTTCATCGCTGACTAGCTCCAAACAGGAGAAATCAGGTTTCCCCAGACACCATCAAAAAAACTCACATTTATGACACGCTTATCATCGGCCTCCATTACACAACTACAATTTGTAGTGGGATAGTTACAGAAAGTTGTGTAACGCACCGCACTTTCTGGCCACTCTATTGAAAACAGACCAAATGTGGGACAATGCAGGTCAACATGGGACAGGTTACACACACAAATCAGGCAAAATAAAGCTACAGTGTGATCTGTGACCTCAACCTTGTCACCTATTATATATTCCAGTTAGACCAGAAACGGCACACCGATGTCATCAGACGGAACAGAGCGGACATAATCTAGAACGTGCCACAGCATCTCTGCACATCCTTCACCCCAGGAGAGGAGTTGGGAGGAACATGGATTGATGGCCATCACAACCTCAGCCTTGCAGAGCGTCTTTACGGTTCTCATCTCAGATAATGGATGCCCAGGGTGGCAGCCTAGTGGGTAACACACTCGCCTATGAACCAGAAGACCCAGGTTCAAATCCCACTTAATACCATCGTGTCCCTGAGCAAGACACTTAACCCTAAGTGTCTCCAGGGGGGGACTGTCCCTGTAACTACTGATTGTAAGTCGCTCTGGATAAGGGCGTCTGATAAATGCTGTAAATGTAAATGGATGCCAGTGCAGCTCGCCACCACATTGTCATTGTCACGTGTCATGGTTAGAGGTAAATTTTTATTATTCACAACTGGGAAAAAAACAAATGACAAGTGACAATATGGAACATTATCTCCATATGCGGGATGTGGGACGAACCTGTGTAGACTGTGACAGTCCGTCAATAATCCGATTCTCACCAGACGGCTGTAAGTGATCTGAGTGTGGCACCTTTCACAACAACCGACGTGGCCCTGGGATGCTGGTGCAGGACCCATCTGTGCCAGGAGTTCTACACACCGGCGGGTAGAGAGTAACCATCCAAACCGCAGCCATTCTGTGCCCTGAAATGCACCACTGATGCACACAGACTACAAATCTACACAAACCAAGGCGGTCCCAGTTTTCATAAAAGCGAGTGTGATTGTATCTGACACACATTCAAATGTGCACAATGATCATAAACATTAGGGGTGGGAAGAGAACTCCATATTGCAATATACTGTTGTGCTCTCTGTCGCAATAAATAATCGATACACTAACGGCCAATATCGATATTTTATCACAACACAAAATGATTAAATTCCCTGTTATAAATATCTACCATTCTGTTTCTGCCTTCTTTTGATGAAAAACATCTGTCATTAAAGTTGCTGATTCGGTGAACTCCTCTCCGGTGAAAATGAGGGCGAACCGAGTACGGTACAGAATCATGGTTTACACGCGTTCATTAATGTTCCTGCTGTTTTTTAACGTTCATGCACTTTTATCTGCATTTATCTTATTTTTATGCATATTTCCTTGCACAATGTTGGGAATATTGCCATTACTAAATGCATAAGATTTCCTTATTCCTTGTCACAAATATCATGATATATTGTTGGTGAAATTTCTTCCAATTTATTGAATATCGCGAATCGTGATATTATCATTATCGTGGCTACATATCGCCACAGAATTGAATCGTGAGTTACCCGTATCGTCCCGCCCCTAATAAACATGCGTGGAAAAAAAAACTTGTCATCAATGACATCACTCGTCTTCTTTAAAATGAAATGAGACAATAGTTTCTTTCCAACCCCGACTTCATATGACTTCTGCGAGTGTGTGTGTGTGTGTGTTAACTTATTAATATGTGGGTCCAGATACGCCGAAAGAGGGTTGAAAATCTGGTGGTTACTGCTGGCACCGTGGATCTCGGCGAGAGGGGCTAAGAGGATACAAGAGAATCTCACACGGACGCCGCCACACACAGGCGTCTTCACAGCTCTCTCATAACGTCAAGTCTCCCTCGCACACACGTTCACACCTCGCTACTCCCTCCCTGCTGGCCGTGGCCTCTCCGTTTCTCACCTCTATCTTGGTGCGGTAGAGCACCAGCCGGCGTAGTCGGGGGATTTTGGCGATGTGGTTGAAGGCCTGAGGGTGGAGGCGGTCGCAGGAGGACAGGTTGAGCTCCTGAAGGCACCGACACGTCTGAGCGATCACCTCCAAGCACGCCTCGCTCAGGAAGTGACAACACGACAGCTCCAGACACACCAGACTCTGGCCGCACGCCTTGGTGAAGCTACCGGGAGGAGCGGAGGGAGACGGATTATCGTGGGTGAGCAGAAGCGCTGAGACAGAGTAAACAGAACCACCACATTCGGTCCGGTTCGATCTGCGGAAAACTAATTACTGACGTACCTACAGAGCTCCAAAAAGTACGCGGTGCTCTATCCAGGGTGGTAGTAGCACTCGCCTATGAACCAGAACACCCAGGTTCAAACCCCACTTACTACCACCGTCCCTGAGCAGGACACTTAACCCTGAGTGTCTCCAGGGGGGCGGACTGTCCCTGTAAATACTGACTGTAAGTCGCTCTGGATAAGGGCGTCTGGTAAATGCCGTAAATGTAAATGTAATGTTCACAGCAGCAGTTTAGTTGAAGGAAGGTGAAGTTTTGGGTCGTGTTCACTTCTCTGATCTACAGTCACCACGTACAGTCAGACCCGGCGTCCCTGGAGTAAGCCAGCGTTGGGTGTCCTGCGGCGGGACGCGACGGCATTTGACGATTACAATGGGAGTCACCTGCAGAATCCAGCAGCGGTGACGGCGCCACGGTTGCCCGTCCACGACAGGTTGAGCCTCTGCAGCAGCGTGCAGCGACCCTGGAGGTGGGCCAGCGAGGCGTCGCTGAGGCGGGACCAGTAGGGCTGCAGGCTCAGCTGCACGTACTGCAGCGGGTCGCAGCAGTGCTGCTGCAGGAGCTTGCAGCTCTGAGCCAAGCGGCACAGGTCCGGCAGGGTGAGGTGGCTCACGATCAGCTGGATCAGCTGCTCCGCACATGGAAAAATAAGAAAAGGAGGGAAGGGGGATGGAATGAGCTCCTCGAGATACATGAATCCTGTTCATTTACAGTTTATTAGGGGTGGTAGTAGCCTAGCGGGTAACACACTCGCCTATGAACCAGAAAACCCAGGTTCAAATCCCACTTACTACCATTGTGTCCCTGAGCAAGACAACACTTAACCCTGAGTGTCTCCAGGGGGACTGTCCCTGTAACTACTGATTGCAAATCGCTCTGGATAAGGGCGTCTGATAAATGCTGCAAATTTAAATGTAAATGTATTAGAGACCTGATACGGCCGGAGCCATTCAGTGAATGGACTGATGGGTGGTAGAGGGTGGTAGTAGCCTAGTGGGTAACACACTCGCCTGTGAACCAGAAGACCCAGGTTCAAACCCCACTTACTACCATCGTGTCCCTGAGCAAGACACTTAACCCTGAGTGTCTCCAGAGGGGGACTGCCCCTGTAGTCTGATAAATGCCGTAAATATAAATGAGAGGGGGGGATGATGGGATGGAACTGTTAAACAGTAATATAATGTATATTTCTCAGGCCCTTTGGCCCAACAGCTCACATGCCAAATTTCCACTTTTCACTTCATAGGGAATAAGGAATAAGATTCGCTCTGGGAATCATCATTCCAGGCAATCCTGCAGGGTATATAGTTTGTGTGTAAGTGTGTGTGTGTGTGTGTGTGTGTGTATTTGTGCCAGCATTTAGAAGAAACAATACGCTGTGTGTTCGGTTGGGTATCTGCTGGCAGATAATACCCCTATAGCGTTTCAGACACACACGCTCACACTCAGACCTGCAGCAGGTGAGTGGCAGGGGTTTGGAGTTAAGATCACAGGCCTGAACTCATGATACAGGGGCAGCAGAGGGTATCAGATTAACCTGCTGTTTTCAGAATTACACAATGATAAAATGTCATTTTTTTAATTAGCCAAAAATCACTGTAAAGGCCCAATTTGCCCACAAGCTGGAGATTGAGTGTCTCAAACATAGGTGTTTGACAGTGGATTTGAGTCTGAGCCCAGGCTCGGTATTCTGATACCTGGTTGAGAGTGTGTGATGCCTGTTTGTACAGCAAGCTGTGTGTAAGGGTGTGTATCATTTATCCACCTCGTAGGGAAGCTTGTCAAAGTATCCATTGCCAAGGTTCTGCTTAGCATCCCTGGCCTGTCGACAGGGCAAGCCCACATCTGTGGCCTCGTCCTCGCTGTCGCTCAGGTCACTGATGTCGATGATGGGCATTTTGTACAGGGCCAGGATGGGCCGCTCTCGCACCCCGCGCAGGATGACCGCGTCCAGCTCCGTGTAGTAGTCCAGCAGCGAGCTGTTCACCTCCAGCCGCAGCAGGTTGGTGGCGAAGCCGAGCTGCCGGATGTTGGGGGAGAACTGCCGGGCCTGCGGGGTCAAGGCCTTGCTGGGCTGCCCCGCCCACAGCACCTCCCACCTGACACAGAGAACACAGAACAAATCACTATAAAATAGAGTTCTTCTGTAATTTGTACTTAATACTTCTTAAGCGGCCGCGTAATCAGAAGGTTGCCGGTTCGAATCCTGATGAGGTGCCACTGAGCAGAGCACCGTCCCCACACACTGCTCCCCGGGTGCCTGTCATGGCCGCCCACTGCTCACCAAGGGTGATGGTTAAAAGCAGAGGACACATTTTGTTGTGTCACTGTGGGCTGTGCTGTGCTTCACAATGACAATCACTTCACTTTCGCTTTACTATTAAAAAACAATAAAACACAACAATTATAATGCATAAATAGCTGTATTAACCAATGAATGTGGAGATAATCGAGAATCTAAATAATTGTTAAATGCCTTGATGGGTGTGTATTGGCAAGGGTCTCACAATACGATACTTATCACGATAAGTGGGTCACGATACAATTATATATTGTGATACTGTACATATCACGATATTCTACAGCTCACTGAAAATGTAAAAACAGAGCTGAAATACAAGATCGGTGTGTCACGTTTGGCGAATACACTCTGCAGTTCAAATTCGAAGTACCCAGCAGTACAGCGCCATCTACAGGAGTGGCGGTTGTGGTCGCATGCTGATTCTCGTCTCTGCTGACTTCACTAAAGAAAATGCTCGACAGCACCACCCGGTGGTCTAAATCTGAATACGGAATATCCAAATTTGACGACGCTCCTGTCTTGATACAACATCACCACGTAAAATATTGCGATATATTGCTGTATTGATATTTTCAAACACCCGTAGCATTGATGCATTGGACAGCACTACACTCAAAGCCACGTGCAATCAAAAGCATACAATGCATACGAGGACCCAGAGGGGACTAAACCTCACACAGCAGCTTGTCTCAACAGACATTTCTAGCATAGTGAAAAAATTGTTCTTTGCAGGCATATCATGGGTTAAATCTCTATTTTGATTATTGGCACAGATTTAAACGGCGTGCACGGAAAGGTTTTCCAAGGCATCATATTCACAGTTTTGCGGCTGGCTCTGGTTTTGGGCCTGTTAAATGTGCTAAAGCCATGGTGGCATTTTATTTGCCTTTAACACCATGCTTTTTTTTTTTTTTTTTTAATAAATGATTAGACATGTTTGTGTGGTCATGACTCTAACAAATTATAACAAATGATCAAAATCTATTAAAAGTGAATCTATCCTAAAAATTTCAAATGCTTTTTTTTTTTTTTTTTAAAAGCTGAGAACTGTAGCGCTGCACCAAATTTCACAAAATGTCACATCAAGTCAGATGATTTAACTCTACAGTTTTAGTGAATCTGCGGACCATATTCAAATGCATTTATCCAGAATAAATGAAATTTCATTTGAAATAAAAGTCATTAGCAGGATACTTCATGGCTCACCTGACATCAGCTGGAGGATTCTGGGAAAAGGGGTTATGCGAGCAGGCCAGGATCTGGACAATGGCTCCTGGATGGTAGGTCTCCAACACTTCCACAGCCGTGGGGTAGACGGGCTCTTCGAAGGCCAGCTCCATGTAGTCCTGGCTGTGGAAGGCCTGTGGCGTGCGGCGGAAGGCCTGAGTGGCGCTGGTGCACTGCTCCCACCACCGCCCGTACGTGCGGAAGACGGCCGTTTGAGTGAAGTCACCTGAGCTGGGGTAGACGTTGGGGACGCCTGCCAGGTTCCACATGGTGTAGGACATGCTGTTCTCGCTACCGTAGTGCGAACTGAAGTCCAGCACCTCCTTGACGTACTGCTCCACCTCCACGCTGATGGGCAGCACCGCCCGCTGCCCCAGCTCCACCGCCCGCCGACTGCCCAGAGCCTCGCTTCGTGTCCCACTCCTGGAGCGGCGCCGCAGACAGATATAGTAAAACATGCTCAACACTGTTAGCATAGGGAACATAGGGCCGCGGGACGGGTGGGATCAGGGAGCGCCGTCACTTCCCCGCCCTCCCCACCAGCACCACCGCCAGCAGAGACTGCAGCAGCAGCACCGGCACCGCTCTGGATCGTGCTTCACACCGTGCAGGCTAACGAGTGAGCTGCATGCATGACCTGTGGGTCACAGAGAGACAAACACAGGGAGGTTAGGCACTCCACTACACAAGCATAGCTATGGGAATGCTACAAGGAGCCAGGGTTACTCTGCTACTGTAAATCTCGTTTCTACAGGCTAATCACCCAGGTCCAGAAGACCCAAGTTCAAACCCCACTTACTACCATCGTGTCCCTGAGCAAGACACTTGACCCTGAGTGTCTCCAGGGGGGGGACTGTCCCTGTAACTACTGACTGTAAGTCGCTCTGGATAAGGGCGTCTGGTAACTGGATGCGTCAGTACAAAATGGTTACAATAGGGTGACCAGAATTCCAGAATTCCTGGTCCAACTTTGAGCAAGGGCAGGATTTATAGACTGGGGTAAAGGATAAAGAGTTTAGGCGAGGCCCATTCCTATTGTATACTCATTATACATTATACAAACACAAGAAGAACTAAACTCAGGACCCTTTCAGTTTTCAAAGACACTTTGTCCAGGGGTCACTTGCAGGTCAAAGCTTTGTGAACACAGCTCTGTTCCCCTCAAACACAGAGGCAAAACGGCAGAAGAATGAATATTCGCCATAATCGCGTTGAGAATTTGTAATACAAACATCGTCTTCCTACATATATCCCCTGCATGTAAAATTATAATAGCTTGGCCCTGACTGCAGAGGAAACGACAGCTCTTCACACTTTAGACCACTGTGGTTTTAATTCTAAACTTGAAAACGCCCCGTGAACTAACTCTCACGCCACCTCGCAGTAGCACAGACGACACATTTAGACCCCAGAAATGACCGCGATGTCACTTTCCACCCCGTTGCCACTGTTTAAAAAGCCCTGCATGAGATCTTGTACCCACATGCTAGGCAGCTAGCCCGCTAGCACAGTTGCAGGTAGACGGCGGACTCCGTGCATTTACAGTGTGGGCATGTCCTTGCCTAGTTACCTCAGCTAACCACAACGTTAGACCAGGATTAATTTCATTCGACACGTCACTCGCCGGGTTAAAGTCACGCTTGCATCTACAGAGGAGCGATTTAGCGGTTACCTATTCAAAGCGCTACCGTGTCCTTGTGCCATTTTCCACAGTTACATGTTACAAGGCTCGGAAGCCTGTAACTACAGGACCCTCGTTCTGAAGAGTGTTTACCTCTCGCGTATCAACATCCGGTCACGCTTGGTCGCAGTGCTTCATGGGTATTGTAGTTTTTTTTTGTTGGTGCGAACAGACCATGCAAAATAGCCGGACAGGTTTACTAACAAGCGGCAGGTGCGTTCATTGCACTTCCACACTTGACAGTTAGAGTATTTTTTTTTATAAACCATACATTATAAATTAGTATAGCCTTGGTAAACTGCTTGTTTAGCTGCACATGCCGAACATGCTGTTATAATCACAGTTCAGTGGTGTTTGGGGATCACATTGCATTTTTGGTAGATGAGCGTTATCAAATTCATCTGGCAACTGAATGGCCAAACATGCTATGTGGGTTGGCTGAGGACATTTTGGAAATGAGACCTAGCAAGACAATTCAATAGCCTGGAGGAAACGCACAGCAGCCATTGGTGCATGCCTCAGGACCCCTCACTCCTTTCACACAGTGCACAAACTCTCAATGGTCTGGAAGGAATAAGCCATTGTTTGGTATGCTGAATAAAATATTTATCAGTCGGCCTAGGCTGGGAATGGCACAATATGACATTTACTCTGTCGTAAATAGGCACATTCCCACATGACCTGCCCCGTTGCCCTCGCCAGTGGAGAGGCTGCTTGGGGCCTGCGCCGAAGGCTGTCCGTCACGTGCACGTCCGGCACGCTCTGCAATGAAGATAGAAACAGATGCATAGGAGCACATCTTGGCTGGCATTTTGCATTGATGAATGACTTGTCCAGTCACTTTGTCTCGGTGGCGAATCGAGGCTCCATTGTCAACACAAAGAGCACTGGGTCTCCATGGACCCTCCCCGACCAATCACAGGCCCAGCTGTCCTGAGCAGGCGGGACGGTGCATATGACCAGAGGAGATAATTACCTCGGAATAACGGAGCTTTGTCTGGCTGCCTTTCTCTCTCACAATCAAAACACACAGCTTCCTTTTCTGTTTTGTGCACCGGATGCCTCATTTTTGGTAAATACCAAACTGATATTTTCCCTTGTTATCACTAGTCTGGAAAGTGTAATTCAAAGTTGAAAACCGTTTATCACGTTCTGGGACCAATCTATTATAACGGAGCCGCATGAATCCAAATAGCTCCGAATCTGTCAAAAATGAAAAAAAAATTCCAAATAAAGCAAGAGGTTGATTTATTACAGTTTAAACACAGAGTTTTTCCCCCGTTGGTTTATGTGCATTATTTTACATATGCGATTTTAATGAAGTGGGGTGATTTGCCTGCCTGAGTCTAGAATAAAGAATGTCGAGAGCAGAAGAGGAGAGCGGTGATGCGCAAAGTTAACGAGAGGTTGGCGGTCGGGGTCCAGCTGGGCGCTGGCGTGGACGCTGGCATGATTGACAGCCTGAACCGCTGTCAGATCCTCCAGGCATCAGTGCTGGGGCTGCTGTCTTCCGATTGTCCTCTGTTCCAGTCCATTGTGCCATACACGAACACACACACACACACATTCTAACACCACACTCACAGATGTGAGTCTCTCATCCTTTCATCTTTCTGGCTCGGCTGTCAAAAGCCCAGTTAAATAATGAATTTGTCTGTTTGCATCAATGGAGATGCTGATGGAAGCGCAATGGGGGAACAGGACGGCGTACGAAAGGGTGGCCCTCCAAACAAACACTGGTCGCTTCTTCCATTTTCTCACTAAAGAGCCTTCCATGTTTCCAACTGCTACGTGAGGACAGAATAAAAGCTCAACTCAATGTTTTTAGCAATTCTTAGAATATAGTAAAATGTTGACTTTTACAGAATTGTGATTTTCATTATTTTAATTATATTTAGTAGTATTGTTTTTTGAGAGAGCAAACCCTCATGTTTGCTACTGCATTAATCCTACACTGACAACACTTCAGATACAAATCTTCGGGTAATAAATTGCTTTTGTGTAAAATCAGCCTAAGATGATCGGAAGAGATTAAAAGTATGGGAGGACAGAGGGGCCGAATGAAACTCGGCTGTCTCAGATCTGCATTCAGCCGTGCAACACGATGCCACTCAAACACGAATCCACTTTGCAGCCATTTCTGACCCCTCTCGGCACACCCTGTTATTTCTTACTGACTGGATTCTGTTTTGAATAAGATAAACCAAGTGTCCCAAGGTAAATTACATTCCATTTAAATCTACGAACAAATCTTAATTGCATTTTATTATCAAGACCTATCTTCACTTAGTGCATAATCACCCATAAAATGCTATTCTCAATCACTCATAATTAATGTCCAAATTTCTTCTATCAAGGTGATATTTGATTAGCACATATATCTCACTGCCGGGTTCATTTTCAGAGGTCGATAAAACTCTCCATCTAAAGAGCACTTTAAATGTTTCATGTTGATTGCTGCAGTTCTTTGCCTTTTGTCTAAATGACAGAATCTGCAAATATAATTAGCATGGCAAGAAATAGAGCAAGATAGTGGAGAAGCTGTCATCTCTTTCTCCCATTGTTTTCTTGCTTTTTGTCCTCCAACTGAACTTCACTGAAACGTAGTTTAATTGCTTTCAGGAGAACACTGGTGAGGAAGTTATAACCTTGATCTTTCCCCTAGATAATGCATCTTGGTTTGCAAAATATATGCAAATTCGAGTCCTGAGCAGGAGAGTAGAATAAACAGACAAACATGATTTTGGCTCACTGTGTTTCTGATTAGAGAGAAATTATTAATCATGGTGCGAAGAGACGGCGTCTCCCGCTCGCATCTGGGTGATTTTACTGAAGTCCCTTTAAAGGTAATGCTCATCAGCAACGTTACAGCAGCTCAGGTTTTCTGTTTGCACCGCAGCAACAGAAGAAACCCTCTAAGAGGTTCCGAAACACGTCACAGGGAATCAAAGACAAATCGTCCTGGGCCTCAGATCAGGTTCTGATGCGGAATAAAATAAAGTGCATTCGCGGCTGCGCTTTCTTCTGTCTTCTACTAGACGTCATACAGAGCAGAAGGGTGCGGTGTACCTAACGCACACCTCACCAATGGTGTCCAATCGGAACCACACGGTCCTCTGGCACTTACATGTTGCGGATAAAACCACAAATTCTGTATACTTAATTTTCAATGACTGCACATTAAGAGTAAATATATAAGCAGATGCACTGCGGTTTTGCACTGCGGGGGGGGGGGGGGGGGGGGGCAAGCACACTGTATAATACGATCATCTAATGTGTGTATGGTGTGTTCATGCTTAAGAGGATGAATGAACAATGGTGACAGACAGACATGACGCTAATCTTTTTAACAGAAATATTTGAATCAGCTATTGTTCTCACTGTCTGGAGCCCTGAGAGCAGGGTTTATAAAGGGAAGGAAGAAATATCATCTTTTGTTTAAGCCATCACTCACCATATTTAATCGGTAGACACCAGGGGAGTCCTCACGAGAGATTATTCAACCAAGGTGCGCTAGTGAAACATGGCGAAATTGTGATGTGAGAACAGACAGGTGATGATACACTGGACTACAGCCAAACATAACCCGACCCAGTGTTCTGGAAGCATCTACTCTACCCCAGCGATTACGACGACTCTTCAGACCCCTGCATCACCAGAGCACCGAGCTGAAATATTAGCTAAACCTTGAACTGCCACCTCTCATCTGCACTCTTGGCACGCAGAGGCTTTTTTGTGTTTGTGCCAGCTTCAAAGACACAGTTATCTCGCTTCCTCAATTCCCCCCCAGCGCCGGGGTCAACTCCTCCTGCCCTTCATACTTCCGCACTCTCACTGCGCCATTGTTCTGCTCGCCGGGCCTGCTATCTCCTCGTAAGCCCGACCAGGTATCCAGGTATCTACCTCCAGAGCCTGAGTCCGAACGAGGTCAAACTGCAGCGAAATCCTAACAAGTCCCACAGAAGGCTGGAACTGTTAATGAATTATGGAATAAAATGTGAAAACATGGGGAAACATGGGGAAGCGGTCAAAAAAATAAAAATGTGTCAGGGTACCACTAACCTCTCCATAATTCCCCGCCGGGCGAATTAAAGTACTCCAGGGCTGTGCATCCACATTTCCGCAGGTTTTCAATCGGCATTCATTTCATCCGAGTTGCTCCCCGAGCCCAGAGAGGGCTAATTCAAATGCACACCCCGGCCTCCCGCTCCCCGCCATACCCATCTCAACAGGCTTCTGTGGAATTTATTCAAATATTTTGACATTTTGCCTCCCCTCACTTCCAGAGCAGAAATGATTTGTGACAGATGGGGAAGGGCCCTGTCTGATGAGCTTCCTCCAACACCACGGGCATGTCTTTCCCCTCTTCCTCCCGTTCCTCCAGTGCTCCTCCTTTCATGTGACGCAACTCCGCTCGGCGATAAACAAGCAAATGAAATACGAACACCGCGTTATCGCCGATAGAGGTTCCGCCACTCCAGCTTCTCGTCCGAGCATTTATTACCCCGTCTATACTGGTTCGTTATTACATTCGTCTAAATTTGATCCGTGCCGCCTGATGAAGGAAATGAATAAGCCGAACATTATGGATAGCCCGCGGGACTCGGAGAGGTGCAGGATACAGTGGCGTGACAACAGAGCGTCCATTTGAATAATGCTCCTCATTAGCAGGAAGAAGCTTTTTCCGCGCGCGCCTGTCCCTGGTCATTTTGCACCGGCGCGATAGAAAAACGTGGTGCCTCAGCGTGAAGGTTGGCATCAATCAAAAGAGGCACGAGCTTCGTATCGTGCCAGTGGACCCGTCCCCGCCCTGCTTTTGCATATAGAGCAATCCCCCCCAGCAGCCATGTTTTAGCGTCCTGGGACTTCATGAGGCGAGGGGCGGGGGATCGGTCACTCGATACTTCATGCCAGGACGTAGAGCCGTGCCGGTCTGCAAACTCGAACTACGTGACATTGATTCAGAAGTGTTGCTTCTTCTCTGTGCACGTCCCGACCTATAGCCTGCAACATGGCAGGCGGGGGGCATCAATCAATACACGGACAGCGCGGCCTGAGTAGACACGATAACGGGATATTTCTAGTCAACATGGACTCGGCACAGGGCACTCCATCATAGCTCAATCTCGTCCATCACCCACTACCTGTTTCGGTTTTCGTGTGAGTAAACATCTCACTTTCGCCGACTGTGAGCTGAATGGGTGAAAACGCGTCGCTATCTGCGAGGCCGATGACCAGGGGGCATGTGACAGTGCATTGTGGGAAACCCACATTCCAAAACAGCAAGACGTGGAACCGTGTGGAACAATTATGGTCCTAATTATGGTTCCTCCTCAACCTCAACAAACAACATGAAAACACACTGACAGCAACCGCAAAAACACAACTAGTTAGTCCTGATTATGTGCTGAAAAAACTCTGGGGGCTTCATTACTGGAGAAAATATATCCAGACTTAAACTAAGGTATCAAAGAAATGAACATCCTTCCTTCCTATTACAAAAGCATGAAAACTAATGACTGTCCCCTATTGGAGGTCTAATCGTATCTTAAGAAATCCTTTCTGTAACTGTAAATTAGATTCTTTTTTTCTTTGATTTGAATGCACCAGATGTGGACACGTCCTAATTTCCACACACAGTTTTGGTGTGTAATTAATCTTGGTCATAAAAAAATCTGCGTGATTTCAGTACTGACATCCGGTGGACCACGCCCAATCCGCGAGATTTGTGCTTCATGCAAGCGGCCAGTTGCAACCACTGAAATGTATGGCAAATGCGTCTTGCCAAGCAGAGGTATTGTAGTGGTAGTAGCCTAGTGGGTAACACACTCGCCTATGAACCAGAAGACCCGGGTTCGAACCCCACTTACTACCATTGTGTCCCTGAGCAAGACACTTAACCCTAAATTGCTCCAGGGGGGGACTGTCCCTGTAACTACTGATTGTAAGTCGCTCTGGATAAGGGTGTCTGATAAATGCTGTAAATGTAAAATGTACATAATCTCATAATTCTGGACAGTGATTCAGTGTTTCAGTTTGGCTGTACAAATTGCTCTGTGCAGTGAAAAATGAAACCGGGTTTAATGTGTTTTTTTCTAATTACAGTAGTAAATAAAATGGTTTGCTCTTTTGAAGTGAAGTGATTGTCATTGTGATACACTGCAACACAACAAAATTTGTCCTCTGCATTTAACCCATCACCCTTGGGGAGCAGTGGGCACCATGACAGGCGCCAGGGGAAGCAGTGTGTGGGGACGGTGCTTTGCTCAGTGGCACCGTGGCGGATCGGGATTCGAACCGGCAACCTTCTGATTATGGGGCCGCTTCCTTAACCGCTAGGCCACCACTGGCCCTACTAAGCCGTCTAATTTATGCTCATGAGTAAATTGCACCACCCCAACACACTGCACCCCGGGCGCATGTCATGGCTGCCCACTGCTCATTGGTTTATTCACATCAAGGCAATTCTAAAATATTAGGTGTTAAAATATTAGCCATTGTCTTCTTTTCTCAATTTTTCAAATCATACATTTACCCCTCAGCAGATCATTTCTCCTAGTGGCAAATGTATGCATTGCATGTATGCATATTTGGATAATGCTGTCCGATTATTCGGTCTGGTACATGGCACATCAATCAACTTCAACTTTAATCATCTTAGCAGTCTATATACATATTAATGCACTAGTCCAGGAAATGTAAAGCATTGTGTGGTTTGAACAGCCTTTTTCACTTGTTGTAATCTGTGTTCATGTTCCTCACCATTGCTATACAGACCTATCAAAAGTGAATTGAAATCTATGGCATCCTAATTCCTCACTTTGGAAATACCCACTTGTGGTTCTGTTAAAGATAAATGTCTGGTCTATTTTCTGTGGTTTTTCCAGTATAGAACACATAGGAATTAGATTACTAATTAGGTAATATTACTATTACTTTTAATCACATGGTGGTAAGACCCATTATGGGCTGATATAGGGTCTCACTTGGTTCCTTGGCCAGTCCTTGTTGGGTCACCCATTAGCACTCACTCAAACACTCTCTGGCCTCAAACAGCTTTCGATCATCAGAGAAGATTTGCTCGATGTCACAGAGAAGAAGAGCCTCTCGTCCACCGAGTGTTGAAATGCAACAAATATTAATCGCTTTCATCTTAATGAAGGGCCAATCAAATCAGAGTGGATTATTCCTTGTGACAGATTGTGTTTCACAATTCAAACAGGCAATGCTTCAAAATGACAAATCAGCGCGACTTGCGTGTGTTGATTGATTCCCTCCAGGAAAACCTAATAGATTTAGTCCTCACGCGGCAATTGGCACTCATTAACCTTCAAGCATTTTCATATGAGAATGTATTGCTGCCATTTCGCCGAAGCACTCAACGGCAATTCAGCAGGTGATGGATTCTTCCCCCTCTCTCCGGCGGCGGGTCGCGGAACACAGTAGCACTGGGCCCTTCGCTGGGGTTCCCCGCAAACACAGAGAAACAGACACGTGCACTATGTTCGTGGTGCAAACCTTTCGCTAAACCGTATGTAAATGCCACAATAAATGTCATATATATTCACGCTCTTTGGTGGGAAATTACGCCTATGACTGATGCCGTTTCATTCACCTTTACTCGTTCTCCACCCTCTGTCTCTCGCTCTCCCTCGCCTCTTCCTTCTAATTGCTTGGGTCACGCTCTCCTCGTTCACTTCTGGAGGTATTATTATTCCGCCATGATATAGAACTCACAATGACAACTGCAAAATATGAGATTATAACGTGTGTCAGCCTTTCCAAAATGGGTCCACAAAATCAAAATATTCTCCTTTCATCTTCGGGGTCAAAGGTCGCGATCTTCTTTGTGAGGTTCTGAGGGGAATTTCTAACAATAAGCTCACACTTCCTGCCTCTCGGTGGCAAAGCAGGTAGAGTCAGTGACTAGATTAACCTCCGTGACCTCTGCGGTACCTGTTCCGAGAATGCTTAATGTGCCAGTCTCCCTCACAAAAACAAACTGGCTGCCGTGTTGTCCTGCTGTTCATATAATAATTCATATTAGCATGAATAAAATGAAGAAAAAAAATAAAATTCAAATATGTGTTTTTTTCTTCAGAAAAACCCCGACGCCCAGGCTGGCAGTGGTGGTGGCCTAGCGGTTAAGGAAGCAGCCCCGTAAACAGAAGGTTGCCGGTTCGAATCCCGATCCGCCAAAGTGCCACTGAGGTGCCACTGAGCAAAGCACCGTCCCCACACACTGCTCCCCGGGCGCCTGTCATGGCCGCCCACTGCTCACACAGGGTGATGGGTTAAATGCAGAGGACAAATTTCACTGTGTGCACCGTGTGCTGCTGTGTATCACATGTGACAATCACTTCACTTTATTCTCCAGGGGCTCCCCAGCTCTCTGCCGGCCTGCCATGTTTCATGGCGCCCGGTGGATGGGAGCGGGTCGCCATGGAGACCCCGGCGCGGCGCAGGTCTGATCCAGGGCGAGAGACTGGAGCCGAAGGGGGTGTTCTCCCCTCGCCCGCATCTGAGGTTGGCACCGCGCGACAGCCCCCCGAATTCAATTACTCCGTCACGAGCCGAGCTCTGCCCCACGGGAGCCGCGCGGCTGCCATTTAAAAGTATGATTACTAATAAACCAATAACATTTTAACTCCCGGGTAATGGACCAGCAGATTAGAAAATTTAGATTACATTCAACTGCCTGTAGATTCTCATTAAAACACCGCAAACTAGAGAGAAACAATAGGTAATTAAGAGTTTAATGAAGCGTGCCACCGTTAGCACTAGCCGACTGTTTGCGTCTCTGCTGGGACCGAGCTTTACTCTACACTTATCCTACAGCAAAGCCACTCGGGCGTCTCATTTGGGCAATGCAACGTATTTAATTAGATTAATGAATTTTTATGGGCTCTCGGAGGGCCGGGGTCTGCGCCTGCGCTCCACCGCGGCGGCGTCTGCTGTATCGGCCGAGGCCGGGAGCGCACACGCACCTTCAGCCCCGCAGTTATAGATCATCGAGAAAATAGAAAAACAGAAATTCCGTTTCAACACAATTCATTTTAGGAAAACATTTGTTTCTATTAGAGTCGGCCGACGTTCGGCAGCGAACAGGCTCCTCCTACCAAAAGGAAAAAACACCCAACCTGCGCCCAATGTCCATGGGTGTCACCCACGTCCCCTGTTGTGGATTAACATGCTAAGTGTGGTCCATATATTCATGTTGCATAGACAGTCCTCAGGTTCGCTCATGGCTGTGGGTTCTGGACGAGGCACAAGCACCGCCCCCTGATTTCATATGTTCCCTTTTTGCAAGACATTTTGTGACTGTAATACTTTACTTAACCCTAATAAATTTGGTGCAAAAAACATGTAGTGCCCAACAATTGGGGCAGTGGTGGCCTAGCGGTTAAGGAAGCGGCCCCGTAATCAGAAGGTTGCTGGTTCGAATCCCGAGCCGGCAAGGTGCCACTGAGCAAAGCACCGTCCCCACACACTGCTCCCCGGGCGCTTGTCATGGTGCCCACTGCTTACTCAGGGTGATGGGTTAAATGCAGAGGACAAATTTCACTGTGTGCACCGTGTGCTGTGCTGCTGTGTATCACATGTGACAATCACTTCACTTTTAAATTGCATTTTTATGTTTCTGTGGGTCCACCCTTGCCCTCATTCAGCGCCAATTACAGTAACATCAGTGTTTGTCCTGCGCAATGTCCATAAAACTTGGTTAATTTACTCATAAAAACCAGCTAGTCTACCTCAACATTTACAGATGAAGCCCTATTAAAACAACACTCGGTAGGCACCTCAAGCAACTTAGTGAAGTGATTGTCACATGTGATACAGAGAAGCACAGCACACAGTGAAATTTGTCCTCCGCATTTAACCCATCACCCTGAGTGAGCAGTGGGCAGCCATGACAGGTGCCCGGGGAACAGTGTGTGGGGACGGTGCTTTGCTCAGTGGCACCTTGGCAGATCGGGATTCGAACCGGCAACCTTCTGATTATGGGGCCGCTTCCTTAACCGCTAGGCCACCGCCGCCCCTCTCTATTCTATTCGAGATGTGGATTAAAACATGGCCAGACGTATGGCTGTGCGTTGCCTGACCTCACTGCGGAATATTTCAAATATTGAATTCCGTTTTTGCCGCGTTGCCCTGTCCTAACTTCACGTGTACAACTTTGATGCATTAGTATGCGGTGGCTGTAGGTGCCATATTGCTGGCTTTTTAGGTGTGAGGAGTAACAGTTTTGTGTGCAGAAGTAACACACACTTGGCAGCGACTCCGTCCTTACAGGACGTCTGCCAGCTTTCCGAAGGGGGAAAAAATGAATAAAAAATATTAAAGCGTTCGCACATTCACGGTTCAGATAAGACAGATCACATTCTCGGCACAATCGCTCGCTGCGCCGGAGCGCTCTCTCGCTGCCACGATGCATCCTTAAGCGCCCAAAGCTGCTCGGTGGCAGGGGTCAGGTCGCCGGGCCAAACACGGGGGGTGTTTCTCCTGACAAGCCAAGTCCAAACACTGCGAAGGAACAGAAGACGGACAGGAGAACCGGCCCTTTGTTCCGTTTGGACGTGCACCTCTGAAGCAGAAGTGCGATGGCGGCGTATCCGTGTAACATCAGCGCCGTATCAAAGGCCCATTGATGCAGCATTAGAGTGCTGTCACAGGTTTATCACCCTTACATCAGCGCGGAATAAAGGCACTGTCTGTGCCCGCGGTTTATTTTGCGCAACAAAGCCTCTGAATGACTGCTGAGGCTGATATGGTATTTATTTCAATGGGGTGACATTAAAACCCGCTCCACAAAGCGATCAAGTAATTCAATTAATATTTTGAATAAGGTTTGAAATTGAGTGGGCTCCTTTTTTTTTTTGTCTTTTGAAAGGGTGAGATTAAGAATCCTCCGGAAATGCAAATGAGGGAAGAGTGCTGTAGGGCGACGGCATGCTGCCCCCTATGGGTCGCGCTGCCGACATCTCCCATCGTCCCCACTCGAGGAGCTGTGACCCTCGGCGCGACCCCGGAGTCTGCACGATCACCCCGACGAAGGGGCCGAGCCGATCGCTATGTGACAACTGCTGATCGCTCCTGGGTTTGTGCTGGTAAACGGGTGAATAATGGAGCCACGTTCGAACCCGCCGCGGCCCAGCAACGACGGAGGAGGAGCAGGAGGGCGGAGAGACAGATGGCCTCTCGCACCGTGAAGAGCAAGCATTGTTGTGCCCGCGAGGGCCGCACCGTCACGCCGAGTACAAGCCGTCCCCGGAGGGCCGGGCTCTTACCGTGTCAGCGTCCCCGTCCCATTGTCTCGCGGTTTTTAATTTCTCCGAACGCAGCCGAGCGTGACGCCAACTGTCTACCTACCGTGTCTGCCGCGCTCGGAAAGGAGGGAGAGTAAATAAATAAAGAAGAAGAGCATCCGAGAAAATAATCCGGCATAATGCTGCCGAGTTTAAAGAGGCTTTGCCAACATCCCTCCCGGTTCGGGGAGGAAGAGGGGGAGATAAAGAGCTGTCCCCCCCTCGGCCTCGCTGGGATCGGTGATTATTGTTTTTTTGGGGCGCAACAATCAAGGTATTAAGCGGCCGAAGATAACGTCCGGGGGACCAGGCGAGCCGCTTGGGGACGGGGACAATGGTGACGCCGGCACACGGCCTGCTCCACGTTTCCCCTCGCGGAAAAAGACACCCGGACCAATCTTAGCAGGGGACACTCGGGGGACGGGACAGAGGTTCGTACGTTTAGATATTCACCGTCGGGGGATCCAGGGGTGACGGCATGGCCGGGTCAAGGGAGCGAGAGGCAGAAAAAACGGGCCCCCACACACACACACACACACACACACACACACACACACCGCTCTGGCTTCCATCCAGCAGGCCAACAGGACGGCCGAAGTCATCTGGAGCGCCGCGCCTGCCAGTGAATAAATAAAGCTGTAATTAGTTAAGAAAACAGCGCCACCTGTTGGTGTCACTTCCCCCCCCCCCAAAAAAAACCAGGCCTCTGTGAGGGGGGCACCTGAGCCAGAGGAGAGGCGGTCGTGGGGTTCAGCCGGGCGCCCGTCCCACCGGAGACACGGGCGGTGGGGGACAGACGGAGGGGTCACCGTCCCTGCCAGGTGGCTGGAGGGACGGAGAGAGGGAGCAGCTACACACACACACACACACACACACACACACACACATCCACTTACTGCTGCAAATACGAAGCCGTGCTGCAGCAACAGAGAACCAGCGTAGAGAGTCAAGTAAAGGGTGGTAGTAGCCTAGCGGGTAACACACTTGCCTACGAACCAGAAGACCCAGGTTCAAACCCCACTTACTACCATCGTGTCCCTGAGCAAGACACTTAACCCTGAGTGTCTCCAGGGGGGGACTGTCCCTGTAGCTCTGGATAAGGGCGTCTCCACCACTCTGATTATAAAGTTTCAAGGCCTTAAAAATGGCCGACACAACGCTGAAGTTGGATTAGCCGGTGATTCGGAAACCGTCCGAGGAAACGGGCCGCGAAGCCGAGGTTGTCTGGGACTTGCGCTGCATAATGATGCTCCATACACGCATCAGGTGGGACACGAGAAGCGAACCTGCGGCCTTCTGCGTACTAAAATCACGAACAGACTTGCGGCTCGGTCTTTATGGTCTGTTGGGCTGGACCGCCGGGGACGCGTGGACAGGGCCAGGCTGCCGGTAGCGGTGGAGGTGACAGTGGCGGAGGCGCCACCGGCTCCTCCCGTCCAGAGCCACAGATGCTCCGGTGTTTGTGTGTTGACTCTGTGTAATTTGTTTGCTGTAATTTGTTTTTTCGGGGTGCCAGGGGACTTTCTCTCTTTAATTTCCCTCTCTCTGTTTGCCCCTCTTTGTGGAGCAGCGAGCTGTTAAGCGGCAGTAGGGGTGGAGCGAGAGCGAGAGAGGGAGAGAGAGAGGGAGAGAGAGAGGGGGAGAGAGAGAGGGAGGGAGAGAGGGGGAGAGAGAGAGGGAGGGAGAGGGGGAGAGAGAGAGAGAGAGGGGGAGAGAGAGAGAGGGAGGGAGAGAGCGAGAGAGGGAGAGAGAGAGAGAGGACTGGGGTGTTGAAGAGCCCAAATTAAAAAAAGGAGCGCCGCAGATTGTTTTAAGCTCCGGCTGCCCCTTCGGGCCCAAAGGCCTCGCTCGCAGGCTGCACCTGCTCCGTCCCGCAGGAGCCCGGTTCCTGATCCGTGGCCCCCGCTCCCCGTCCCCTCCTCTCCCCCTCTGCCCGCCCCCCCCCCCGCCTCCAGCGCCTGGCAGCTCCTTAATCAGCCGCCTCCGCGCCTGGATGCCTGCCACTCGTTAGGCTGATTGAAAACACGGTGGCTCTCTCACACACACACACACACACACACACACACACACACACACACACACACACACACACACACACACTTACACTCACACATTTACACTCACACTTACACGCACACACATTTACACTCACACTTACACGCACGCACATTTACACGCACGCACGCACACACACTCACACATTTACACACACACACCCACATTTACACACACACACCCACATTTACACTCACACGCACTCATACACACACCCACATTTACACTCACACGCACTCACACACACACATTTACACTCACACTTACACGCACGCACACACACACACACATTTACACACACGCACACACACACACACATTTACACACACACACACACACACATTTAGACCTCACACGCACTCACACACAAACATATTTACACACACACACACTCACACATTTACACGCACGCACATTTACACGCACGCACGCACGCACGCACACACACACACACACACATTTACACACACACACACACTCACACATTTACACACACGCACTCACACACATACACATTTACACACACACACTCACACAGGACGAAAAGTTCCTGAGATGGAGACACTCGTCACTCTGAAACAAACACATAAAAAAAACACACACACGCGCGCATAATGGTTTAAAATATGTACTGTATGGTTCAGCACAGATACACACACACACACACACACACACACACACACAGGACGAAAAGTTCCTGAGATGGAGACACTTGTCACTCTGAAACAAACACGTAAAAAAACCACACACACGCGCACGTAATGGTTTGAAATATGTACTGTATGGTTCAGCACAGATACACACACGGCACTACAACACACACACATACACACACACACCGAACAGACATCATTTAAAAGACACGGTACACTGTGTTCAAGAGCGACACGGACAGGTCATGACCAGTATTAGGCAGATATTGCAGAGCAGTTGGTCGTCTTCAGTAAATAAATTACAAAAAAAACTTTAGTTTCCGGGGTTAAAATGCCAGTTCGTCTACTGGACAAGTTCCCGGATTATCTGTCCCAGGATCAGAAAGCTTTGCTACGTCTCCTACTAACGGCTGCAAGAAAGATGATGACAACTTATTGGTTGAGACCTGAACCACCCACGATCTCACAGTGGACAGTTATATTTAATGGAACAGTTGACAGCACAACCACACTTGAAGACTCACATCTTTGAAAGAAGACGGGGACCAGCTCAAAGCCTTGTGGGACAGGCCACTTATGGCTCTTTTAAGTTTATGTTTCTGCTTGAGGTTTGTCTATTTATTCGTTTTTTTAAATTGATTTATTTCCCCCCTCAGATCTTTATTGTAATTATATATATATCTTTATATATCTCAGGACTGTTTGTTAATAATAAATAATAAGAATCGCCACAGTTCTGTTTAATGGGCTGATGTAGAGTTGTCACGCGGCTACTCACCTGCGCGGTAAATTCCGCCAGTTCTTACGTTATCACAACGTTCCCCTTTGATTCATCTGTAAAGTAAATCCACTTTATAAGAAGAGAGAAAAGTCGACTCAGTGGCACAAATCAGATACGATCAGACACACGACGTCATGTGGCGAAAAACACCTTCCGAATACGAAGGCCGAGACCTTTTCAGTGCGTCGGGAAGCGCACGGAAGTAATTAAGCGGCTCATTAATTATTAACCTCCCGTGGTCGGGTCTGAGGAGGCCGTGGCTGTTTTTAATCATCGGTTGGGTTCCTCGCTTGTGATTGTGTCGAAACCTCCCATTCGATTGGGCTCCGGGGCCCGTGTCAGCTACCTCTCCATCGGAATGTTCCGGGTTTAATAAAGTGATGCGCTTCATGGACGCCTCGCTGTTGCACAAGATGGATTATGTAAACAATGCTAAGCATGGTGCAAATAAGTCCGCCGCTCCACGTCGAGGGGGCGCCCAACGTCTCCTGCATTATTGGAAATCAATGCGAGTGAACGTGAAAGCACTCCTCTCCACGCCCAACTACGGTCCACTAAGACGCCCAGTCCATTATTGTTCCCGTATGCCCGTTTAAGATTCGGCTGCAGGTCTTTGGCGAGGGAATAATTCTTTGGAGTGTAATTGAATAATAAAATTTGATTTTACCGCACACCGGGTGAGGCGAGCTCTGGATCTGTGTAGGTCCCAGACTTGATCGGGTCAACTATGTATATTAACATGAAGCTAAGGGCTGTACACACACAGCCATTTAAAATGTACAGCGTGTATAATCACACACAGCGGCCACTGCAACACTTACACTACCTTCCCAGTCAAAACCGATTTCTAATTTTAAACGTGTGCAAAACGATTTGTTTAAATGCATCAAACATGAATATGCATGAAGGGGGAAACAAATAAACAAATTAATAGCTATGGCTTCAAGTTGATTCACAGAGAAAGTAGTTTAAAATCTAAATTAACATGTGTATGTGTGTGAGTATATATATATATATATATATATATATACACACACACACACACACACACACACACACACACATATATATGCACATTTTAGAATGAGAAATTTACAAACAAAAAATTATATCTATGTACACAGCTGCACAATTTAAAAGACCTAGATGGGGCAGTGCACTGCCCTCTGAATGGACAGGGTTCGGCAGAAATGGTTCTGTTGGCTTAAGGCAAGAACCTGCAAGAGACTCGGTTCTGCTCAGATAATCATATGAATGTAAATGTCGCCCTCTGGTGGCAAGTTGGAAATGGCGGTCTAAGCGGGCTGATCTGTCTTGCGAGCAGAGGGCTGACAGGCACCAGTGTGTGAAGCACCGCCCGGTCTGATGCAGCGGAACATCTGGTTCTGCTCAGAGTTCCGCGATGGGATCATCGAGCCGATGGAAGCTGCACTCCGAAGGCCACGGGCCTTAAAGCGCAGATGTCAAGATTGAGGCCTGATGCTTTATGCCTCACCTTCAGCCAAATCCATTTTTCAGCTATGGTTCATATTTTGGTAGATTAGGGGTGTTAAAATAATTTAACAAATACGTCAGGATTGCACAATAAGAGCATAAGCGGCATTGTTTCCTATATAAAGACATTGCTGGACAGTCCTAACTTTTTTTTTTAAATAATATAGCTAAATTATGTAGGTTTGTGGGATTCCCCGTGGCTCTCTTGGAGGTTGCCTTAATTTACTGGCCATTGAAATCGTGATAATGAGCCATTTTACAGCTAATGGAATATGGTCATAGCCTAAGGAGAACTGGAGGACCTCCGAAAAATTAAAAAAAAATAAAACGACCTGATGAAATTACATCAAAGGCTGATTTTTCTACACTGTGTCTGCAGCATGAACCCGTGTCCACGCCGCGCGTCTCGCCCCGCGCGTTGATATACCGACTTCCTGAGGCATTCGCTCCTGCACTGAAGGGGTTTTCCCTGTCGAGGAAAACCTCGTCAGAGGCGGCAAACATTAACACTTCACATGCTGCTCGGGCTCGGATCCATCCAGGTCGATGTCCGAGTCGAAAAACGACTGTCCCGAGTGGCCGGCGTCCGGCGAGGGGGTGCGGGACAGCACGTGTTGTCCGGAACGACTGCTGGCCTCGCTCTCCTCAAGAGTGTCTGTCCGGGAGAAAAGGCCGAAGTCGAGGGGCCGACTGGGGGACACACAGCTGCTGTCGCTCTGCCCGTCGTAGCAGAAATCCTCAATGTCCACATACCACTCCGGCCACAGCTTCCTCCGGATGCGGTCGCAGTACATGGCCAGGTTGATGAGCTCTCCTGCACGGCGTTAAAAGACAATTATTGAGAGACACGACACGTGCTTGGGCAATAAATGTGATTCTCGTAAGGTTGCCGGTTCAAATCCCGATCCGCCAAGGTGCCACTGAGGCCGCCCACTGCTCACCAAGGGTGATGGTTAAATGCAGAGGACAAATTTCACTGTGTACACCGTGTGCTGTGCATCACAAGTGACAAGTCACAGAATGTATTTCTTCCCATTCGATCAGTTCATCCAGTCAGTAACTAGCGGATGAGCAGTTGTGAATGATTTAGCACCATCTAGTGGGTCACATGATAACCTGGACGTGTATAATGATTAATAGAGAACCGTTTCCGATCCACCATGACTAGTGCTACAGTTCCAACTACAGTATACGTACACAGACCTCTTAAGGTCTGTTCTGTTGAAACAGAAAAATCATATTACATGAATGCGATTGCCGCCCTCTGGTGGCGAGATTAAGGGGCTGCTCTACAAGTGAAAGTCAAAGGGTGAAGAAGTGATTGTCATTGTGATGCACAGCATGCAAAACAACAAAATGTGTCCCCTGTATTTAACCCATCACCCCTAGTGAGCAGTGGGCAGCAGTGAAAGGCCGGGGAGCAGTGTGTGGGGACCGGTGCTTTGCATAGTGGCAACATGGCGGTTCGAGATTGGGGTCCGTTTCCTTTCGTAGGCCGCCCCTGCCTAGGAGTTCCATAACCGCTTGGCTAATGGGGTGTTTCTGTGAATGTATGTATGTAAGTGAAAAGCATGGCTGAGGGTTGACTTCTATGTAATAAACCCCACTTTCTTGGAGATTGTATGGACACCTGCTCCTGCATAGAACTCTGGTAGAACAGAACTCATTAAAAATGGTTTCTGCCTAAAATGTATGACTGTATGGATCTAGTATGAAAGTGAAGTGATTGTCATTGTGACACAACGAAACGTGTCCTCTGTATTTAACCATCAGCCTTGGTGAACAGTGGGCAGCCATGACAGGCGCCCGGGGAGCAGCGTGTAGGGGGACGGTGCTTTGCTCAGTGGCACCGGCAACCATCTTTAACCGCTAGTCCACCACTGCCACTGCATCAACCATTAATTATGGATGCGGCTCAATATCACTTTCCTTTAAAAGGCGACTTCTGTTCATGCCTTTATTGTCAATACTGTCACCGAGGTGACTTCTCTGCTTATAAAAAATAGCCCCACACCTTTAATAAGTTGCTCTGGCTGCGTTCCAGGCAGGGTCCACATGGCCTGAGCGAGGTGGCCAAAAACGGTGGCATCCACAGTGGTCATCTTTGACCCCATCATGTACTTTTTGTCTCCTGCAAAATACAAAAGCATTTAGTTATGCGAATTATGGTGATTGCATATAATAATCTGTGGTGCCTCTAGTCTACATTCAAACATAAACACCCTCCTCAACTAGAAATCCATTTTAGATATTTTAATTATTCGTTAATTATTCATATAGAGCTCCGCAGTTATGGAACGGTTTGACAGTCAGTGTCCAGGACTCAGACACAGTCTCAGTGTTTAAATCCAATCTTAAAAACGATCTGTTTTCTCGGGCCTTCTGTTAAAGTCCCAGACACTCAGTGAAGAGACCAGCAGATAAATCCTGGTTCCTGGCAACTGCTAAACGAGGACCCAACCAGAAGGTCACCACAGCCACCACCACCATAACAACTACAGCTTCAGGGATCTTCAAGTGGACCAGTACCATCATAATGGACACGTAATGTAGACCCTGACACTGGACTACACTCTGGACTTCTCCAACCCTACAACTGTAGGACTTATTTTTTATCACCAACCCGGCCCTGACACCATTTGCAGGCTCACTCTACCCTGGAAGGACGTCCCTCTCTCTATCACTCCTTCCCAACATTTCTTCCCTCCTAGAGTTTTTTTGTGTGGAGTTTTTCCTTGTATGTATAAGGGTCGAGTGTGAGGGGGTCAACTGTAGGGTCTGTCAAAGCCCATTGAGACATCCTGTATGTGATTTTGAGTTATATAAGAAATAAATGTTGTTGTTGTACCCGTTTTACTATCATTTTATCCCTGTTTGCCACCAGCCAATTAATAATTTTATGATGCGTGTAAACTCGATGCATATGAATATTAAATGCTAGCAGGGGTTAGCAAACAGCTTCACAGAAGCTGAAGTTCCAATTAATAACTTTATGCACTTTATGAATTCTACTTTCTGTTTCACCGTAATATTACTTTTTTTTTTAAATGTTGGTATGATGATGACACAAAACATGCTTTAATCCTTATTGTCGTTTAAACAAATGTTAACTCTTAACGTACAGCATTAGAATCTGAACATAACAGCTCAAGAACTCTGTTCCCTCTCAGCTGGACGTTCGAAGCCAGTGTTGTAATACCAGATCCAGCTCCTTGTCCAGGTTGTCCAGGTTATTCGTGTGAACCGAGACCGCGATTCGCAACGCACCCAGCAGAGTGGCCAGCGTTCGCATGTCCTTCTCCATCAGGGCGTACACCTCCTCCTTAGAGAAGCGGCCGATGCCATGGCCGTACATCTCGCGCCTCACAGCGCCGCCTGTCAGGTGGCTCAGGATCCGTTTCAGCAGGTCACCCAGGGGTCCGTCCGCGGCCAGCATTTTCTGGGTCTCCTCCAGATTGTCCACCCACTGACAGTATGCAATGGTCCTGAGGAGAGAAACACACACACACACACACACACAAACACTTCTTATTCAGCAAACCTTTTTGATTTGCGGTACTAATTCCAGTTTCCACACTGTTCAGAATTTTGAACTCGAGATTCTGTTCTGTTCTGATGCAAAAACTAAGCACCAAGAACTCATAATCCTTTACAATGGGTGTAAATACTGCATAAAAAACAACATTTACGTTTACAGCATTTACCAGACGCCCTTATCCAGAGCGACTTACAATCAGTAGTTACAGGGACAGTCCCCCCCTGCAGACACTGCTCAAGGACCTGCTCAGGGACACGATGGTAGTAATTTACTTTACTTTACTTTGCAGATGCTTTTAAGCAAAGCGACTTACAGGAGGAAGACACCAGCAATTCTCGTTCAGTTTCTATAGATTGAGTTTACAAAAACTAAGAGCCCCGATAAGGCCCAACTTGTCAGCAGAGAGCATGCTCGGAGATTGTTAAGTGCTAGACGAAGAAAAAATTATTATTATATATATATTTTTAGGTGACTGCAGAGGCTCCAGCCAGTTTGGAGATGACCGTTGCCTGGACGATGTAGTAAGTGGGATTTGAACCTGGGTCTTCTGGTTCACAGCAGAGTATGTTACCCGAGGTTCCTACCACCCTCTACATGTTTGAAAGTATTTAAGAACACTGTTTCAGATCAACATTACCTTACACTGACCTGAACAATATTAGCGTTCTAGGCATAGTTTTGTACCCCTGAATACCCTCCCCCATGTTAGGGTGGTAGTAGCCTAGTGGGTAACACACTCACCTATGAACCAGAAGACCCAGGTTCAAATCCCACTTACTACCATTGTGTCCCTGAGCAAGACACTTAACCCTAAATTGCTCCAGGGAGACTGTCCCTGTAACTACTGATTGTAAGTCGCTCTGGATAAGGGCATCTGATAAATGCTGTAAATGTAAATGTAAATGTGCTGCACACCCACAATGCACTGCTGCCATTAGTCCTCTGGAGAATAAAACGCCGCACGAGTGAGAAGGAGAAGGCGCATGGATGGAGGGCAAGCAGCTCAGCTGTGTTCTACGGCAGGACGAGGCAGGAAACTCGCTCACACACACGCGCAACCTTCTACTGGCCTGTAACGTAATCAGAGCGTACGGAAACGCTGCCATCAATAAGCACAACCTATTCCATCATGCCGCTCCTATAATAAATAAACCTTCACATATACACTGAAATGATCCACATTTCCAAATTCGACTTTAATTCACCTCCACAAACAACCGAATTAAACAATTAAGGTAACATTCTACTTGGCCATCTATCTGTCGAGGGAAATAAAGCAAAATTTACGTATCTGTGAACAGTAAAAATGCAGAGTACATTTGAAGGTGCTCTATCAGTGGTGGCTGTACTGTAACTTTGCCCAGAGCATCAACTACTATGTGTTTTATACAGCCAGGTTTTTCACTGTACAGGGTGGGCAATTTATATAGATCCACCTTAATAAAATGGGATGGTTGGTGATATTAACGTCCTGTTTGTGGCACATTAGTGAGGGGGGCAAACTTTTCAAGATGAGTGGTGACCATAGTGGCCATTTTAAAATCGCTCATCTTGGATCCAACTTTGGTTTTTTCAATAGGAAGACATTGAAAAACATTTGACATTTATTGGTAATTTCACAAGAAAAACAACGTTTTAACGTAACTTTATTCTTTCATGATTTATTTACAAGTTTCTGACCACTTATAAAATGTGTTCAATGTCACCAACCATGCCCATTTTACTAAAGTGTATTCAGATAAATGGCCCGCCCTGTAGAATGTTCTAGTTCACTTGTGCTCATTTCTGGCCAGCATAATATAGATTACAGTGTATAACATATTTATAGTACATAAATAGTAACATGTAAAGACATTTTTTAATAGTTCATTATCACCGGCTCTCCAGACCTGAAACCAAGTGCTGGATGAGCAGCAGCATCTGTACTAATGTCAGATTTTATGTGCCTCGCATGACGCACAGCTGCCATTATTGCTCTGCTTCATTTTTTCCATTTTTTTTTTTTTTTTAGTTCTCATGACCTAAATCCCACGGCAAAGCAGAAACAACAGACGTCAAATCCAGAAATGTCAGAAAGTGTCGAGGAATGGCAGGGATAATCACAGCACATACCAACAATAACGTTGAAATGTTTTATAGGACTGATAGATAGAGTAAAAAAAACGTTGGTTTTGTTTTAAAGACTAGAGCTTTTAGGCTCACTTCACAGCTGCATCATTACATTTAGTCAGAGGTCAGCATTGCGTGCAGTGATGTCCTCCGATGAGGCCCACATGGTTCCTCTCGTGGCTCCTGAGCCTCAAGAGACCAGAGATGGAAACCCGAGGCAAGATCCACCCGGAACAACAGGCCCACGCAAGAGCCCTGCAGTGGCATGAATTATTCACATCACCAGACATACGTGGACCTAAATACAGATCTTTCTTGAATGTTGTGGCCGGTGGAGAATTGACGTGAGGAGAGGTGGTAGCATCAGATGGGCGGAAACAGAAATGGCAAGACGAACTTTACAAGACGGCGTTTGGAAGTGCAGGCTTATACTGAAGGTGGTACAGCAGTGCGTGAGTGTTTTATAGGTCCCCTGACATCATTTTTTTCATATCATCTCATCTCAGTGGTCCCCTAATACTGTATCTCAAGTCCCTTTACGAAATGCAGCCGTGTCGCAGAATTACAGCCACTTTGATCCAGTCCCACAGTGGGATTTCGGTGTCTGTAGCTTTAAATGCTAATGAGGACCAGAGAGGCGGGACTTTCGTCAAAACTACATCGACGACACCACTCACCACCCACAACATTTGGCGTGTCCGCGTTTGCCCAGAAAAAAAGGTAACGAACCCGGCGGGAACCCTCGCGTAACCCGACTCCACAAACTAACGGATGATCTCCTACAAGCAAGAAAGTCTACAGAAGAAAATCCCTCATTTACCTCTGCTGGGAGGACACTGAGATGGCGGCGTGTCTATCTTCCAACCGAGCGTGCATTTCACTTGCTGAAAACGCCCCAAAATCCAGCCGGAGCTGAAGGATGTAAAATGTCCTCCGGCTTTCCCGAACCCCCGGGAAGATGTCGCGTTGTGCCAACACCTTTTTTCCTCCTTTCCCACTTTCCCATTCTATTGGTCTCGCGACGAAATATGTCGCAACGCAGCCTGTTAGATTTGTCTGAAGTACTTTTTGAAAAAGTGCGTTTTCAACTGCTTCTTAAAGGTGGTGGTAGTCTCGGCTAGTCGAATGGAGCAGGACAAGTTGTCCCACCAGCCAGGGACAACAAAGGAGAACAGAGTCGATTGGGATCGGAGACCCCGTGAAGAGGGAATTTTCAGTCTCGTTTCATTTGCGGATCTGAGAGGGCGTGCCCGAGTGTAGCTGGCTTGTAGTGTTACAGGGACAGTCCCCCCCCGGAGACACTCAGGGTTAAGTGTCTTGCTCAGGGACACGATGGTAGTAAGTGGGGTTTGAACCCGGGTCTTCTGGTTTATACCACGTCACTCCATCTATATATCTTTATATATATAATCAGTTGTGTTCTGCGCTGCATCGGTGCAGAATCGTCCCCCATCGATTATACCATTAATTTCAACGCCCCTAATACACCGACTGAAGTAATTTCTACACGTTTACATCTGATTTGGATGTAAATACCTTCGAGCACATGTTTTATTTGAACATTTTGTGGGTTAAAACTGGGTTGAAGTCTGCCGCTTCGGCATCCATCACAGACCCCCTCTCTACCCTTCATATGAATTCTAACTACTGTTCTCATCTACGACGGCAGACGGGAAGGAAGCTCGTTTCCCAGCTCACCAGTAGAAGTGCTCCTCCACCATCCGGGTGATGGCACGAGACACGGCCTTCTCCTGAGGACTCAGGCTCTTGTTGAGGCTCACGCCCAGCTCCTCCTCCAGGAAGTCGATGATGAACTCCGTGCCAGACACCTGCTTGTGGTTGTACTCAATCCAGGGCATCTTGCCGTGAGGGGAGAGCTTCCCATCGAAGTAGTTCTGAGGAGAAGGAAGAGGGACGGCAACGTGTTGTGAAAGCCTGGATATTGAAAGTCAGTACATTAGCATATGTAGGTATCTAAGACACATTTCAAAAAGGCCACCACCGTCACTACCGGCACTACATTGTGTAAAGCAGGAATGCCCCCTTATCCAGAGCGACTTACAATCAGTAATTACAGGGACAGTCCCCCCTGGAGACACTCAGGGTTAAGTGTCTTGCTCAGGGACACGATGGTAGTAAGTGGGATTTGAACCTGGGTCTTCTGGTTACCCGCTAGGCTACTAACACCCTACAAAATGACCACGCAACATCATTCTGACATTTCAACACCCCAACAAGACCGGGTCAACCGGGTCAACACGTGGCACAAGCAGACAGACGTGGCCAATGGTTCCCATCCTGGGGTTCGCACAGAGTTCGCATGGAGGTCACAGGATCGTACCTAACGTGAGGTTACCAAACCTCGCAGCGGTGGCCTAGCGGTTAAGGAAGCGGCCCCGTAATCAGAAGGTTGCCGGTTCGAATCCCGATCCGCCAAGGTGCCACTGAGCAAAGCACCGTCCCCACACACTGCTCCCCGGGCGCCTGTCATGGCCGCCCACTGCTCACTCAGGGTGATGGGTTAAATGCAGAGGACAAATTTCACTGTGTGCACCGTGTGCTGTGCTGCTGTGTATCACATGTGACAATCGCTTCACTTTACAGTAGGTTAATCAACACTCCGTATGGCCCTGTATGCTACATAAAATAGAGGCGTAAATCTGGTCAATAATTTCAATTTCTAGCCCTCTAGTCCGTCTTGTGTCGGGAGTGTGCTACCCGCTAGGCTACAACCACCCTCGGGAGGATGCAGATGAGAGGAGGACGGAGGACCGAGCCCGCTTGGGCTGAGGTAGCGTCGCGGGGCGAGGTGGTGAGCAGCACTGTCACGTGCCGCTTCAAGGCACAATACATACGGGACCTCCACAGAACCTCCACGAGGACTTCCAAGCACGGAACGAAGCTTGGATGGAGAGGATGGGGTCGCAGTCTAACCCAGCAACTCTCTGCATCTTAAAGAGTTGCTATTTTGTCCACCATGGACCTTCAACAGGCAAAATCCACACACGTGCACAGTACCTGGTAGGGAAGGTCCACCATGCGAAGGTACGTTTCCATCTTCAGGCAGAAAGGGGAGAGGCTGGGCACCCCATTCGCCGGCCTGGAGAACTGGTGGAGGATGATGGCGTCTTTAGAGTCCATCTCCTGCTCCTTCCTGAAAAACCCAGAGCGGAATTCGCCTCAGACGCACACCGGGATCAGTTTCCTGCACTCTCGGTCTAGGACCAGGGCCTAATCCATAAATGGGACAGTGGCCGCTTCTTTTTTTGTAGGTTGGGCGGTTAAATTGTTCCTACGGCCCACTACGCCCACTCTGAACGGCGCATAACTCTGGAGACACAGGGCTGTAGGACGTCTCCATAATAAACATCGTCATCGTGACGCCTGGAACTAATTCAATGCTAAATAACCAATATATGAACAGTCAATGATTCATAAAGTCAAGGGTCCCCTATTATTATTTTTTGCATCTGTATTGGTCTTAGTGGTCCCCTAATATCTGTATCGGTCTTAGTGGTCCCCTAATATCTGTATCGGTCTTAGTGGTCCCCTAATATCTGTATCGGTCTTAGTGGTCCCCTAATATCGTATCTGAAGAGACTGGCGAAGCAGAACGGGGCGCTTTATACATACAGTATCACCATTTCTAGCCCCGGTTATTTATCAACGTCAAATAACCGGGAAAATATCACAACGGGGGACTTCCAACAAATAGTGTGATGCTGCTGTCCACAGGGTTGTCCCATGCGTGCTCTCACCGCAACGTTGCAGCAATATGGCTGCATTAATGCCACTTGTCAGACAGGGACAGTCCCCCCCGGATTTGAACCTTCGTGACTGACCACACCGAGCCATTAAACTGTTAAAAAGCCCTGAGACGCTGCACAACGACGGCCATGACCATGGCGGATTAAACGGCGAGTGTGCGGGGTCGCTGAAGGACGCGCTGGGGGGGGGAGGGGCTCGTGACCACGTGACCGGGGGCGGGACTAATTCAGAAGAATTAACATGGATAAGTAAAGTAAAAGAGATAAATAGGTAAAATTGGGGGTGGGTGGGACTAATTCGGAAGAATTAACATGGATAAGTAAAGTAAAAGAGATAATAGGTAAAATTGGGGGGGGGGGCGGGACTAATTCGGAAGAATTAACATGGATAAGTAAAGTAAAAGAGATAAATAGGTAAAATTGGGGGTGGGTGGGACTAATTCAGAAGAATTAACATGGATAAGTAAAGTAAAAGAGATAAATAGGTAAAATTGGGGGGGTGGGCGGGACTAATTCGGAAGAATTAACATGGATAAGTAAAGTAAAAGAGATAAATAGGTAAAATTGGGGGGGTGGGCGGGACTAATTCGGAAGAATTAACATGGATAAGTAAAGTAAAAGAGATAAATAGGTAAAATTGGGGGTGGGTGGGACTAATTCGGAAGAATTAACATGGATAAGTAAAGTAAAAGAGATAAATAGGTAAAATTGGGGGGGTGGGCGGGACTAATTCGGAAGAATTAACATGGATAGTAAAGTAAAAGAGATAATAGGTAAAATTGGGGGTGGGTGGGACTAATTCAGAAGAATTAACATGGATAAGTAAAGTAAAAGAGATAAATAGGTAAAATTGGGGGGTGGGTGGGACTAATTCGGAAGATTTAACATGGATAAGTAAAGTAAAAGAGATAAATAGGTAAAATTGGGGGTGGGTGGGACTAATTCGGAAGAATTAACATGGATAAGTAAAGTAAAAGAGATAAATAGGTAAAATTGGGGGTGGGTGGGACTAATTCGGAAGAATTAACATGGATAAGTAAAGTAAAAGAGATAAATAGGTAAAATTGGGGGGGGGGGGGGGGGGGGGGGACTAATTCAGAAGAATTAACATGGATAAGTAAAGTAAAAGAGATAAATAGGTAAAATTGGGGGGGTGGGCGGGACTAATTCGGAAGAATTAACATGGATAAGTAAAGTAAAAGAGATAAATAGGTAAAATTGGGGGTGGGTGGGACTAATTCAGAAGAATTAACATGGATAAGTAAAGTAAAAGAGATAAATAGGTAAAATTGGGGGGGGCGGGACTAATTCGGAAGAATTAACATGGATAAGTAAAGTAAAAGAGATAAATAGTAAAATTGGGGTGGGTGGGACTAATTCAGAAGAATTAACATGGATAAGTAAAGTAAAAGAGATAAATAGGTAAAATTGGGGGGGGTGGGACTAATTCAGAAGAATTAACATGGATAAGTAAAGTAAAAGAGATAAATAGGTAAAATTGGGGGGGGGCGGGACTAATTCGGAAGAATTAACATGGATAAGTAAAGTAAAAGAGATAAATAGGTAAAATTGGGGGTGGGTGGGACTAATTCAGAAGAATTAACATGGATAAGTAAAGTAAAAGAGATAAATAGGTAAAATTGGGGGGGTGGGCGGGACTAATTCGGAAGAATTAACATGGAAAGTAAAGTAAAAGAGATAAATAGGTAAAATTGGGGGGTGGGTGGGACTAATTCAGAAGAATTAACATGGATAAGTAAAGTAAAAGAGATAAATAGGTAAAATTGGGGGTGGGTGGGACTAATTCGGAAGAATTAACATGGATAAGTAAAGTAAAAGAGATAAATAGGTAAAATTGGGGGGGTGGGCGGGACTAATTCAGAAGAATTAACATGGATAAGTAAAGTAAAAGAGATAAATAGGTAAAATTGGGGGGGTGGGCGGGACTAATTCGGAAGAATTAACATGGATAAGTAAAGTAAAAGAGATAAATAGGTAAAATTGGGGGTGGGTGGGACTAATTCGGAAGAATTAACATGGATAAGTAAAGTAAAAGAGATAAATAGGTAAAATTGGGGGGGTGGGCGGGACTAATTCGGAAGAATTAACATGGATAAGTAAAGTAAAAGAGATAAATAGGTAAAATTGGGGGTGGGTGGGACTAATTCAGAAGAATTAACATGGATAAGTAAAGTAAAAGAGATAAATAGGTAAAATTGGGGGGGTGGGCGGGACTAATTCAGAAGAATTAACATGGATAAGTAAAGTAAAAGAGATAAATAGGTAAAATTGGGGGTGGGTGGGACTAATTCGGAAGAATTAACATGGATAAGTAAAGTAAAAGAGATAAATAGGTAAAATTGGGGGGGTGGGTGGGACTAATTCGGAAGATTTAACATGGATAAGTAAAGTAAAAGAGATAAATAGGTAAAATTGGGGGTGGGTGGGACTAATTCGGAAGAATTAACATGGATAAGTAAAGTAAAAGAGATAAATAGGTAAAATTGGGGGGGTGGGCGGGACTAATTCGGAAGAATTAACATGGATAAGTAAAAGAGATAAATAGGTAAAATTGGGGGTGGGTGGGACTAATTCGGAAGAATTAACATGGATAAGTAAAGTAAAAGAGATAAATAGGTAAAATTGGGGGTGGGTGGGACTAATTCGGAAGAATTAACATGGATAAGTAAAGTAAAAGAGATAAATAGGTAAAATTGGGGGGGTGGGCGGGACTAATTCGGAAGAATTAACATGGATAAGTAAAGTAAAAGAGATAAATAGGTAAAATTGGGGGGGTGGGCGGGACTAATTCGGAAGAATTAACATGGATAAGTAAAGTAAAATTGGTACCTGATGGAGAGCAGTTCGTGCAGCAGGTACACGGCCGCGGCGATCAGCGCTCCGCCGGTCAGATACAGGCTCTTCCTCCACCACGACTCGGGGCCCAGCCCCGACATGCCCCCGCCGGGCTCCCGCAGCGGGAACGCCACCACGTAGCCGTGGAAGGACGGCTGCGGGCCGGAGCCGCAGAGGCCGAGGGGCAGCAGGCTGCGGTTCCGGCCGAGGTCGGCGACGCACGACCGCGACGTGGACAAGCAGGCGCCCCAGAACATCCTCGCATCCTCGCCCGCCTTCATCTAGGAGGCCGCCGCCGCCGCTCCGGCCCCGCCGCCGCGGCGTCCCGTCCCGTCCCGTCCCGTCCCGCCCGGCGCCGCCGGTCCGCGCAGGTCCGCAGCAGCCGCGGATGCGGGGGGCGAGTGACGTCACGACGCCGGCGTCGTTCTATACGCGCTGCAAAACGCCCCTTCTGGGGAGGGAACGACCCAGGAAGTCCCTTCCTGAACAGGGTGCGTTGATCTAGAAGGATCCGGAATTCCGGGCAGCGTTTGCCTCATCAATAATTCCAGCGAACCCTCGTTTGACCTTCAAAAGGTCATAATTGCATTAGAATACAGGGCGGCTGATGAATAAATTCAAGTTTTTTTATTAGAATACTGAATACATCCCAAAATAAATAAGTGTGGAATAATACGATTCCGCTGGTTTCACGCCATCTTAGCTTATGTTGTTTATTATTATTTCAGGACAGTTCAGGTTTTAATAGGAAAAAAACTGACATTTTACTGATTTTTTATTTTTTTTTTTCCCCAATGGTGGAGAGTAACCACACCTATATTGTATTTTCATGTTACAATATAGGTGTTTCATTCATTTCACAGAAAACTGTGAAAGCAGCACTTTAAATGCACCCCAAGTTTACAGTTAATAACACTTCTACACATGGAACAATACAGTTAAATAAAAACAACCCACTAAAAAAAATGAAATAACACCGCACACCTCAAGATAAGAACCAGGTTTGCATATTGGGGTGGGCGTGGAGAGTCTCCAAAATGCTGGAGAAAACAGCACAGTAGCGAAGGGGTACGGCTCCCATTTTTATGGCAAAACGTCCATCAAGGATTAGAACTTCCCTCCAGCAACGAGTCGTCTAAACCTCAGCCGCGCCCCTTACGTCCAGCATCTGTCGTGGGTTCACATCCTCAGGCGTGTCCTGCTTGAGACATGGCCTCAGCCTGGTCCTCCACTGAGGCCCGGTGGGGCTGCGGATCCTCTTTCCGCTTCACCGCGTGGAGAGCGTAGTTGATTGCAGTGCTCTGTGTCCAGCTCCAGGCCCCGGACAGAGGGTTGTACAGCATGCCCCGGACCGTCTCCACGTAGAAGCCAGCTGAGATGCACAGAGAGAGACGAGTAGGTGGGTAGGAATTCAGCATCTCCTCTTCTTTTGACTCTCACTCTCATCTCGTATTTACAGGTTCAGGCCCTCAGGTTTATTATTATCAATATTATTGAGGTTACTTACACAAAGCCATATATTTCAAAGCAACTCTGGTGCTGATCATTATTATAAAAAAATAAGCAATACATTTTGTGTTTATTTATAAATATGACTAATCCTATATTTTCATATATTTACTTTATACTGAATATCAGTAAATATAGACAAATATCAGACAAGTCAGTAAATATTTCCTAGTATAATGCATAAATACTGTAGTGAAAAAAGTAGTGGAAATAAAAGAAATTATTTTTTTCCCCAAATCTATTAAATCTATTAGATAATTATAATAAAGACACAAATTTGATTTTGTAAATAGAGATTATGCCATGGTAAACCAGACAATACTATTAGACCATCCTTCACAGCTTTAAGGTGAAATTAGAATGATCAATAGCGACGTCAGTGCGAATAAATTCTAAATGCTTTCCAAAAGGGCTGACATGCAAAAATTTCACTGTGTGCACCATGTGCTGTGCTGTGTATCACATGTGACCATCGCTTCACTTTACTTTAAAAAGAGAAAATGTCGTCATTGACATCAGGGGTGAAATTACGTGACATTCACAACAAAAGCTCTCGCAAAAAGATTTTAAGTGCATCAAGTTCAGACTTACTGGCTTCCAACAACCTCTCCAGCTCCACGGGGCTGACGAACTTGTCCCAGTCGTGGGTCCCGCGGGGTACGATGCGCAGCACGCGCTCCGCCGCCACAATGCCCAGCACGTAGGACAGGTTGGTCTTGTTGATGGTGGTGATGAAGAGCGAGCCCCCTGGCTGCGCAGAAGGGCGAGGAACAATCTGTGTCAGGCATATCGGGGCCATTTCGCACAGTGGAACCACGACAGGGTTCTCCGTGGGAATGAGCTGTAACAGACTACATATTTTTATTCTAATAGTGACAGTTTTGACTAGTTTTAGTGCAATGATTATATATCTACAATCTGCGCGTGCTGACACCTCGTCACTATTCACACGGGCACAGGCAGCCGACCATCTTTCAGCCGTTGGAGAAGAATCCTGACATGACGGAGGGTGATGTACATTAATAGCCGTTGAAGCAAAAGATGCGGCACTTAAGATGAGCGGGCGGAGCTGAGCGTAAAAAGACGGGCGTTTAGTAAGCGGTCAGTCCGCATCAGCGTCCTCCCCTGCGGTTCCGCTGTGAGCTGATGCTTACGGTCCTTTAAAAGCACACATGGACGAGCACGAGACTCTTAATCGCCGGGTCGTGGGTTCAAGCCCCACGTTGAGCGCTTATCTTTAGGGGCGGCGGTGTCCTAGCGGTTGAGGAAGCGGCCCTGTAATCTTTAAAAAAAAAAAAAAAAAAGTGATTGTCACATGTGATACACAGCAGAACAGCACACGGTGCACGCAGTGAAATTTGTCCTCTGCATTTAACCCATCACCCTGAGTGAGCAGTGGGCGGCCATGACAGGCGCCCGGGGAGCAGTGTGTGGGATTATGGGGCCACTTCCTTAACCGCTAGGCCACCACTACCCAAATCAGAAGGTTTCCCACTGCTGCCCACTGTTAAATGCAGGGGGTAATTTTCACTGTGTGCACCGTGTGCTGTGACAATCACCTCACCGTCTTCTCTCTTTCTTACAGTTCAAACGAGTGTAAATGTCGTACCGCGTGGCTGCAGTTAAAAGAGCAGAGTGAAGTTCCCACCCACCGACTCTCAGTCGAAACGGCATTAGAGGATTTGGCCTTTCACTCTTCGTGTCAGTCCTTTAACCCGCTGACCCTGGAGATTAGACCATCTGTCCATCTCTCTCTCTCTATCTATCTATCTCTCTCTCCTCCCCATGCACGCCTCATGCATGCGCTGCTGCTTTAGCTCTACTATGCTGACGACGGACCTTCAGCAAGTGGCAGCAGCAATTCGCAAAGGTGTCCAGGTCCGCCAGATGTTCCACAACCTCGGAGGCCACGACCGCGTCGAACGCCCCCGGCGCCTCTCCCTCGGACAGCTCCTCCGCGGTACAGGAGCGGTACGCGACGCGCTGGCGCAGGGCGGGGTCGATGGAGGCGTGTAGCTCGGCGGTCCGCACGCTGTCGCCCACGGGGTCGACGCCCAACACGTCCGCTCCCATCCTGCCCAGGGGCTGAGAGGAGAGACACATTTGGACATCTTTCAGAACGGTTTACGCTGTAGTGAGATCTTTATTTATTGCCATTTTTCATCTCCCAAATACTGCAGCGTATATTCAACCAACTTTTGCTGCAGTGACTCATGATGTTTCACATTTACATTTACATTTACAGCGCCCCGTCCTGGACACGCTCGAGGACGTCGGGAAAGTGATGGATGCTACTAGTCAGCCGAGGGGCTTGTCTCGCCTCCACATCTGCTGTGAAGGAAACCCAGCGACTGGCTTAATTCCCCCCGACAGCAGACCAAGACCAGGGGAACGGGCCAGGGGGACAGGCCAGAGACACGGTCCAGGGGGACGGGCCAGGGGACGCGTCCAAGTGCTGCCGGGAAGAGATATGGGACCTTATGCTGTCGGTTTGGAGTTGTCCTTTCCACCACACCCTAACCAGCCACATCCAGTGGCACTTCCTTCCTTCAGCTTGATAGCTTAAAAGAGATGTTTATACTCGGAGGGATCAAGAGGAAACGTTGGATGTGACTGGCGGTTACTGCAAAGAACAGAATTCTACACTCAGGGGAATCTTCTCGTCTCGCGGTCATGTGATGTGCTGTCTGTGTTCTGGGTCTTCCTCTTTGTGGGAGGAGCCTGTAACTCCTCCCACACCTGACCCTAGTTGCTCGCCCGTCGGAGTGAGGCCGAAAGGGAGAGCGGGAAGGAAAGAGAGGAGGAAAGGGAGAGCGGGGAAGGAAAGAGAGGAGGAAAGGGAGAGCGGGGAAGGAAAGAGAGGGAGGAAAGGGAGAGCGGGGAAGGAAAGAGGGGGGAAGGAAAGAGAGGAAAGGAAAGGGAGAGCGGGAAGGAAAGAGAGGAAAAGGAAAGGGAGAGCGGGGAAGGAAAGAGAGGAAAAGGAAAGGGAGAGCGGGGAAGGAAAGAGAGGAAAAGGAAAGGGAGAGCGGGGAAGGAAAGAGAGGAGGAAAGGGGAGAGCGGGGAAGGAAAGAGAGGAGGAAAAGGGAGAGCGGGGCAGGAAAGAGAGAAGGAAAGAGAGAGCGGGGAAAGAAAAAAGGAGGAGGAGGAAGGGAGAGCGGGGAAGGAAAGAGGAGGAGGAAAGGGAGAGCGGGGAAGGAAAGAGGAGGAGGAAAGTGAAAGTGAAGTGATTGTCACATGTGATACACAGCAGCACAGCACACGGTGCACACAGTGAAATTTGTCCTCTGCATTTAACCATCACCCTTGGTGAGCAGTGGGCACCATGACAGGCGCCCGGGAGCAGTGTGTGGGGACGGTGCTTTGCTCAGTGGCACCTCAGTGGTACCTTGGCAGATCGGGATTCGAACCGGCAACCTTCTGATTACGGGGCCGCTTCCTTAACCGCTAGGCCACCACTGCCCCACCAGGGACAGGGACAGGGAAAGGGAGAACGGGGAAGGAAAGAGGAGGAAAGGGAGAGCGGGGAAGGAAAGAGAGGAGGAAAGGGAGAGCGGGGAAATACGCCAGACAGACAGACTGGCGTATTTCCTGCTGCTTTTTCATGGCCTGACTGTAGTCTTGTTTCAGGGCTTGACTTGTACTGTTTTCGATTTATTAAAATGACCTCGCTAAAACGTTGGTGGCGTTTCCCTCCCTCTCTCCTGACCTGGAGCAGGACGTAACATCTCAACATCAGCATTCCCTCCGCATCACTCTGACGATGCAGCTAGCCGTGCGCCAGCCTACCTCAGTGAGAACACCTCCTCCACAGCCCACGTCTAGGATCCTCAGCCCAGCCAGGGGTCCGCCCCACTGCCGACGGCCGTGCACGTTCAACAGATTGTCCCTGAAATCCAGAGGGCAAAGGTCAGTGACATTCCAGTCACAGCCTTCATCTGCAGGCGCACAGTGGAACCTGGGCCATCCTCCTCGTCCTCCTCCCAACACCTTCATGCTCCAGCACCCTTCCGTCCTGCTCCCCCCAGGCGCTCGCCACAAGATGCAGTCTCCGCCCAGCAGCCACCGCACTAACTGCGACGCAAGGCCACGGTGGCCCTGAGACCGACGCCCCCCCGGCGTTTTCTTGCCATGACAAAGACGGCAAATGCCTTTGACTGGACCTTGGGTCACTTCGGCGTCCACAAACATTAACCACTAAAGAAGTAAATAAATAGCCTCCACCTCAAACAAATGTAATGTTAACGGTGATGAGCAGCAACAGCAGGCGTGTCCCTCATTTAAACCCGCCCCCAGGGCAGAGTCACATCGGTGCTTCCTTTCTAATTATGGGACGGATCGTGCGGGAAAGGGAGGGATGGAAAGTGAAGTGTGGCACATTAATAATGCAGCGTGGTGACACGGATCCTAGACCTAGCGGTTAAGGAAGCGGCCCCATAATCAGAAGGTTGCCGGTTCGAATCCTGATCCGCCAAGGTGCCACTGAGCAAAGCACCGTCCCCACACACTGCTCCCCTGTCATGGTGCCCACTGCTCACTCAGGGTGATGGGTTAAATGCAGAGGACAAATTTGTGCTGCTGTGTATCACATGTGACAATCACTTCACTTTTTTTTGCCCTGCATCAAAAATGAGGCCTTGAGAGTGGCGTACACACCTTACGAAAGGCACCCGGAGGTCATTCATGGAGTGCAGCGCCGCAAACGCTCCCTGCAGATCCCACCACTGGCTGGCCAGAGACTGGAACTTCTTCATCTCCCCGGGGTCGAGGGTCGAATGAGAGGCAAAACGGACGCTTTGATTTTGACACCTTTCAAGACACAAAAGCGACAGAGTTTGCTCCCTGGTTAGTTAATGTATGTTAAAATATATATATATATATATATATATATTTTTTTTTTTTTTTTACAAATAATAGAAGTCTCTAAAAGCTGCTGCATCATCAGCCCAGCAGGATTCCCCACGTCATCCACCACCGAGGTGGCGCTGTGCATGTTCAGTTCCAGCTCCTGGTGCGGAACAGAGACGACAGCACCGAAGCACGGCTACCTTGTTCCCGGGGTGATCTGGAGGTCTTGCGCCCCTCGGGTCTGCTGTCGGACGGCCCAGGAGCAGAGGTTCGCAGAGCCAGCGCCGCCCGGACACCGCAGCCCGTGGAGCAGGCGCCCCGCGTTCTTACAATACATATTCACAGCAATAATAATAATAATAATAATGATGATGATGATAAAACGCCAAGTTCGCGCTGTCGCACCCAACGTGGCCCGCGGGTGTCCCGCTGCTCTTTATTCCGAGTAGAAACGGGGCGGGACGAGAACAGTTCCCACCAGTCGAACGCTGTCACTTCAGCAGTCCGTCGGTTTACTGGCGGGATTAGAGAGAAGTTTGCGAGTCCGCGTCATGCCAATGCTAACATGCCAGATGCGAGCAGCGTAGACAAAAGCCGCCTCATGATAAGCAGCGTCGTACGTTGACGTCGCCGCCATATTGTGAGTGGCTCGTCTATGGAGAAGTCAAGTAAAGACGTTCAGACTCGATCAAGATGGCAAATTTTTACAACGCAAAAATCATTGATAAGGCTGAACTATTGTTCTTTGTTTATTTGGATATTGTATTATCACGTTGAATGTTAAGATTATTGTGTATATTGAAATGTATTTCGGACTATTAATGGATTGCGGTCATCGGTGAGAGTTCTATTCTTGATTTGTTTGAAAGACAAAGCGTGTCATATGAAGACTGTAAATTACAATTATTTTCACGAAGACTAACTTGAAGGATTTAGTATGATTTGACATATTATTTGTATAGCCCATGCTCTTTTCTCTCATTTCTCTGTCCCTCTGGCCGCTAGTCGTGCTGGCTGCAGCCTATTCAGCTAGAACAAGGAATAAGAACCCGGTGCGAGAGTGTAACATCTTGTAAGAATAACGTAATTCGCCTCAGTAAACTCACCTTGACCTCGTCCTGATGTCATCCAGAGACTCTCATCAAACTAGAAAGTACTTGCTGTTATAATTAGGAATTTTGTAAGGCATTTGTGTAAAAATAAACCCAAATTATTAATTTAACTAAAACCACTTTTATCCATATACATTAGCAATTAACTGCGGATTACATGCGTTTATGAAGATTGTTGTTGTGACTATAGCTGTTATGATTATTGTTCTTTGCCAGGAGAAATGTACGCTGCAACAGCGTCTCCTTGCTCGTCAATCACTGATGTAATGATATTGTTATTGAATACAATCAAACAGCCAGTCATTTTCTGAAATGTACACTGATCCTAGATCTGAATGAATGAAAAAAAATCTAATTAAATACTTAGTTCTTTACATAATTACACAAACATTATCAATGGAAATTAAATTTAATCAACCCATGGAGGTCTGCATTTGGAATCACACTCAAAATTAAAGTGGAAAAACACAACAAGCTGATCCAACTTTGATGTGATGTCCTTGAAACAAGTCAAAATGAGGCTCAGTAGTTTGTGTTGGCTCCACGTGTATGACCTCCCTACAACACCTGGGCATGCTCCTGTTGAGGTGGCAAATGGTCTCCGGAAGGATCTCCTTTCAGACCTGGACTAAACAATCCAGTGGTCCAGCTGCTGCCCTCCTCCACATCTCCTGGTGTACTGGCCCGTCTCCTGGTAGCGCCTCTGGACACTACGCCGACAGACACAGCAAACCTTCTTGCCACAGTTCACAATGATGTGCCATCCTGGATGAGCTGCACCACCTGAGCCACTTGTGTGGGTTGTAGACTCAGTGAAAGCATCTCCAGCATTCAAAAAATACCAAAACATCAGCCAGAAACCATAGGAACTGAGAAGTTGTCTGCGCTCACCGGCTGCAGAGCCGCGCTTTTATTGAAGACGTCTTGCTAATTGTCGTCTATTCCGTTTGCACAGCAGCATGTAAAATTGATGGCCAACGTTGCTTCCTAAGTGGACAGTTAGATTTGGACTTGGAGTTGCACCGTTTTATTTTTTTTTGACCAGTGTATTATTTGAACGTGAGTTTCCGCGCTCGGTTTACAGGGTGGACTGGTCCCTCGGATTATGGCAAATGCAGGGACACGTGGCGTGAACCTCGCACTTCCGTTTCCCTACATTAAACTTGCCTGCAATGAAATGATCAAACCCGCTCCGGATAATGAATTAGCGTGGTAGTTAAACACAGTTAACTTCACCGTATAAGTACTACCATTAAATGGAACGAAGCGAGTATGCGGGGATTCATCAAAAACTAAAAACACTTGGCAAAAGGGAACAAAATTATTGTTGAAAGAAATGTAAATCCAACGTGTTAGGACGTGCTTTGTCTCGATTGTACTTTTATGCAGCTAGCCTGTTAATACAACAAAAATCACATGCACACATACAAGAATTACTGGTTTTATTGGACAATTTACAGTAATGGGAGAATTCTTTGCCTGTTGGTTTTAAAATGTTTCGTGTGCAATGCTCTAACTACTCTGCGTAATGCAAGGCAAGGGGGAAATTAGCATTCAAAATCTCAGACAGCACTTAAAAATGTCACATTATTTACACACATCAGGGAAGCGGGAGTGGAGAGTTCACCTACACCAATGCCTCGATAATGAGACAAGCCTGCTCAACTCATGGAATTTAAAATAAGACCAAAGATCAGGGACAGGCTCCTCGTCAGCGCCAGCGACGGGCTGGAGAGTTGGACCTGAAAGAGAGCCGTGGGGGCAGAATGATTAGTTCGGTCGGTAAAACACACACACGCGCACACACACACACACACAGGCACAAAATTAAATTTAATAGATATAAAAAAAAAAAAAAAAAAACTGAGATTCAAGCATTAATATCTACTGCTGGAGCTGAAATATTACAACGGTTATCAGAACAGTGAAAATGGTCAAATGAGTAGATATTCAAGCATTTAACCCCCCCCATCACTGTAAACATGTTTATCCTGTACAGTAAAAGAAGGGTTCGATTATTACAAAACATTTCACAAAGACATTGCAATTATCACACACACACACACACACACACACACACAATACAACTACAATGAAATGAGAGGTAGAGAAATTGGAATACTACCTTGATCGTGATTTAGACTTGTGTTTGCGGCTTGCCTTCTTACCAGACCTGTGAGATTTTTCCGTTGACCGTGACCGACTACGCTTGGACTTTTTAGACTTTTTCTCCTTGCTAACCTCGGGGGACGGGGACCTGCTCCTACTGGTCTCGGACTCTGAACGTTTCTTGCTAGGCCTGCCGGAGGGTTTCTTGCTAGACTTGGCCTCCTTGGAGTCCGAGTACTCGCTCTCCTTCCTCCTCCTGGACTTGCCGTTGGTGTCCTCCTGCGCTACGGTGTCCCTGCCCTTCTCTCGCTCCTTACCCTTCTGCTTGTCCCTCTTCCTGTCGGAGTCCCTCTCCTTCTTCTTCTTGTCCCTCTCGTGGCTGCGGCTCCTGTCCCTCCTCTTGCCCTCCCTGTCCCTGTCCCTGCTCGGGGCTTTCTGCTTCCGCCTGTCGCGGCTGCTGCTGCGGCTGCGCCTGCGCTCCTTGCTGCGGCGCCGGTCGCGGCTGCGGCTCTGGCCGCCCCCGGCCCGCTCCTTCGACCTGCTCTTGCGGCCCCTGCTGCCGGCCCGGCGCTGGCGGGAGCGGCTCCGCTTCCCGCGGTGGCCGGACGAGCGTTCGTTGCTCCGCCTCCTCTCCCGGTCCTTGTCGCGTTCGGAGTGGCGGCGCCGCGCGCTGCGACTGCGGCTGCGTCGGTGAGCGCTGCGGGAGGCGGAGCGGCTGCGCCTCCTTTTCCTGCGGGGGGACGAGGAGCGGGACGAGCTGCGAGAGGACGCGGAGGAGGAGGAAGAGGAGGAGGACGAGGAAGAGGAGCGGCTGCTAGAGGAACTATTGGAGCTATCGGAGCGGGAAGTTGTGCTGTGGCGCTCGTTGGGTGTGCCCTCCTTGACTGACCCTACACCTGACCTCTGCCTGACCTCGCTGGGCTCGACCTCGCTCCGCGACCTGTGTCTCTCTAATGGAGGCTCCGCCTCCCTGTCCCTGTGCTTAGGCTCTTGATGCTCCTCCTCCAAAGCGGCCCTCTCCCTGCTCATTTTCTCCAGGACCACTTCATCTGCAAAACAACGAGTCAGAGTCACACGTCAAAGCCACCAACCAACCAACCAACCAACCCACCCACCAACCAACCAACCAACCCACCCACCAACCCACCAACCAACCCACCAACCCAGCTTCACCTTCCAGTTCCACGCAAACAAAATCATTCCGATAATACAAAACCTCTACGGTGGTTCCTGACACACTCGCCTGTGAACCAGAAGACCCAGGTTCAAATCCCACTTACTACCATTGTGTCCCTGAGCAAGACACTTAACCCTGAGTGTCTCCAGGGGGGGACTGTCCCTGTAACTACTGATTGTAAGTCGCTCTGGATAAGGGCGTCTGATAAATGCTGGAAATTAGGGCTGCAACAACGAATGGATTGAATCGATAAAAATTGATTACGAATTTCCTAATCGATTCGTTATGTTGTGCGACGCGGAGACGTTTTATTATTAAAAAAAAAAAAACTTTATTTGAGCGCGGAGTGGACACACTCGGTCTCTCTCACGCACAGATGCTAGCAGAGTTTGGCGCCTCATAGACAGCGCGGAGCAAAAATAAAAATAAAAACCGAGCGGAGGTATAGAGGACAGATACATGGCGGAGGCAGAGAAATCTGCGCGAAAATATGCAAAAGCGACACGGCACGGGAGCACCACGGCAATGATCCAGCACCTGAAACGCGTGTTTGATGAGGAGGAAGGGAGTTGAGCAGCAGGGTAAGTCACTACAGAATCCTACTTTAGTTCCGCTGTGAAGTGAGGAACGTAATGTCCCTGGTGCTGGTGTTTAACTCGCCGCGGAGGACAACTAGACGGGGACGTACAGCGCCACCTACAGGTGTGGAGGGGGGATGAAACAGCGTTCGGACTGTTCTCTGCGTCTCCGTGTGGACGACTCGCCTATTGTGTCCCTGAGCAAGACACTTAACACTAAGTTGCTCCAGGGGGACTGTCCCTGTAACTACTGATTGTAAGTCGCTCTGGATAATGTCGCTGTAAATGTAAATGTTTACCCGTCATTCAGCTTGACAGGCATGACAAGTTAGCGTTAGCGCGTTAATAACAGTAGTAAAGCAGGGGTGCTATAGTTACTTTGCATTAAAAGACTAAAGACATGTTTTAGCCTTTTTTGGACCATTCATTTTTCAATCTGTTGTCATGTATAGCTACACTGCAAAAATAGCTTTTCTTACCTAGTAATTTTGTCTCGTTTCCAGTCCAAATATCTAAAAAATCTTAAATCAAGATTACTAGACAAGAAAAAAGGCATGAGAAAATTAAGTGATGCTTAAAACTTCTGTTTGAGATTATATCTCATTAAGATTAGTTTTCTTACCCCATTGGCAGATAATTTTGCTTGTTTTAAACAAACAATCACTTCATTTTGAGATGTTTTATCAGAAAACAAGACATCATTTCTTATGCTTTTTCACGTGTCTAGTAAATGTATCTTGATATAAGATTTTTTAGAGATTTGGACTGAAATCAGGACAAAACTACTAAGTTAGAAAAGTAAGTGTGTGTGTCAGTGTGAGAGTTTGTGAGTGTGTGCGACTGCGAGTGTGTGCATCTGCAGTGTAGTGTAGAGAACAAGTTCTGACATTCAAACAAATCCTGTAAAATTTTCTGATTTGTATTGTTCTTTATTTTTTTTATAAATTATTTATCGTTCTGGCAGCTCAGGTGGCACTTTATTTATAAAAAAAAAGTCTATATTTGGCAGATGTAAAGCATACATGTGTATGTTTTTTTGTGTTAGTCAATTGTTTTTATTATTATTATAAAACAGCTCAAGGAGAAACATGTTTGTGCACTTTCTAAAGATTTTGGTTCTGTTTTTGAATAAAGGGTTGGAAATGAATGCTTTTCTTGTTTTTTTTTTTTGTTTTTATCCGATTCTACGATTAATCAAAAAATAATTATTGCCAGATTAATTGATTATTAAAATAATCGTTAGTTGCAGCCCTACTGTAAATGTTAATTTACTCCGGGGAAAACTACTTTACTTTACAGACGCTTTTATCCAAAGTGACTTACAGGAGGAAGACACCAGCAATTCTCGTTCAGTTTCTATAGATTTTTAATTTACAAAACCAAGAGCCCCGATAAGGCCGAACTTGTCAGAAAAAGAACATGCTCGGAAGTTAAGCACTAGACAGAGACGAATTTAAAACAAAAATTTGTGCAGTGTGTGCGTGCATGTGTTAGTGTTTTCAAGACCAGAGTCAAGTTGCCAGCGAGTTCTGCACATCTTCGCCGGAGTTTCTCTTACCCATTAAAGGAAAACCTACAGATCTCCAGCCTCATTTCCATTTACCAGACGCCCTTATCCAGAGCGACTTACAGTCAGTAGTTACAGGGACAGTCCCCCCCTGGAGACACTCAGGGTTAAGTGTCTTGCTCAGGGACATGATGGTAGTAAGTGGGGTTTGTGAAATGGTCCTGCATGTCGCTGCAGCCGCCGAATGTGTAATATTACGGGACGTGGTTGCGGTATTTTTTCTCACCCTGAGCGGCCGGACTGTCCGGCGCCTGCCTCTCCTGCTGCAGCTGCAGCTCCTTCTCCTTGCGGCGGAAGGCGTCCTGCTTCTGGCGGATTCGGTGCCGGAGCTCCTCCTCGTCGGTGTCGGAAGACTCGGACCCCCTGGCGCTGCGCTCCTCGTCCTCGCTGTCGCCGGATCCGTACTCACCCAGCCCCCCTGCGGCAACAAAAGCCCGTTTCTTACAGCAAGCGGCGCCGGACGGCCCGGCCGCACTGTTCACAGAAAGAGGCGCTGCAAGCAACGCCGGAGGCCGCCGGCACGATCCTCGCCTACGCTCATTGGACACTTTATTAGACACGCCTACCCAGTGCGCGTGTTCGCTTCACTAAATGACCGTGTAGTCCCGCATCAGTGATCATTCTTTGCTGGGCCGCCCTCCGTCCAGCAGCACAGCACACGGTGCACACAAATGTGCCCGCTGCATTTAACCATCACCCTTGGTGAGCAGTGGGCAGCCATGACAGGCGCCCGGGGAGCAGTGTGTGGGGACGGTGCTTTGCTCAGTGGCACCTTGGCGGATCGGGATTCGAACCGGCAACCTTCTGATTACGGGGCCGCTTCCTTAACCGCTAGGACACCACTGCCCCACCACTGTGCCTGTAGACTCCTCCCAAAAGGACCATGAGGTCCCACTACCGTCCCATTGTCACTGCTGAGCGGATAAGGGCCCAAATGACATCACCACCCAACCACCGGTTAATGAGGGTTCCTGCTGGCTGAGGCTTCTAAAATGTCCTGGTACAAGGGCAGGCGTCCCTAATAAAGCGTCAGCTAAACGCATTTCAGCATGCTGCTAACACTCTTCTGACCATAAAGCCATGTATGAAGGTCTGCCCCCGGGAGAGGGTGACCAACCACGAGCCCGCCCCCTGCCCGCCCCGCCCGCCCGGCAGAAACGATGGTACACTCACCGAGGCCGGTCAGAGAAGCCAGTGCACTTGACTGTGCCAGCTGTTTTGCAGGAGCTTTGATTCACATCAACAACAGGAACAACATGTTAAAACACAAACATCCACCATTTTCTCATAGCCAAGAGTCTCTAGAGAAGGGGGGGGGCACAGATATACAGTGTTCAGAAGAGCTGGCTTAGGCAAAAAAAAAAAATAAAATAAAGAGAGAAAAATGGTTAACAAACATGAAAGACAGAAGCACTCATAACTAACGCAGTGTGTCGCTCCAGCCGATCTACTGCTCACACTTTCTCGAGGGGGTCGCCCCGCCCCGAGTCGTGAGAGAATTAACCCCGGACTCTTTTCATTCTTTTTAAAACGACACGAGCAGAGAGTGACTGAAGGGGACATTTCACACAGAACAGCACGTGACAGCCGGTTACAGTGCGGTGCAGAGCATCTGTCTGCCCAAAGAACACACACACACACACACACACGGCATTTCAGAAGGGCAGAGTTACAGAGGTTACTACGAGTGCCCAGTGAGGGCTCTTTCCGTCAGGGTAATACTGCAATGGCGGGAGAAGATGCGCTGGCTCGAAGAATGGATCAGACCTTTGGTGGCCTTGCGGTGCGTCTCTTTGGCCACGTGGCAAATTTCTTCGTTTGTGACCTCAAGCAGAATTTCAGTCAGCAGCGTTTTGGTAATTAGCATCTACAGAGAGAGAAAGTGGTGATGCATTGACCCGAACGAGCCCATAGGCAGAACGCACGATGCCGAAAGCCAAGTAGAAACTAACCAGCTGGAACTCCCTCTCTTCCTCGGTCATCTCCGGCTCACTCTGCTCGTCCCGTGCGGGGGATGGACTCCGGCTAGAGAACTCCGGCTTTTGTGCAGGAGCCTCATCCGGCTCGCCCTCTTCACCATCTTCATCGTCGCTGTCCTGTGACGGGGGGGGGCAGAGGAAACATGAACATCCCAGCACCCCACAATCGCCCGGTGTCAGTTTCACAAAAACACCTTAACAGATCTGCAAACGTATTTGCATATACTGCACACATTTACTTTTATATATATATATGTGTGTGTGTGTGTGTATATATATATATATGTATGTATGTGTGTGTGTGTGTTAGGGCTGCACGATCTTGGGAAAATAAAAACAAAATGTAATATTGTTGAATATTGTGATAACGATATTTCTTGCGATATAACATTTCCCTAGAGAAATGCTTTTTTAAATTATTATTATTAGCCATTTAAAAACTCATTTATATATGTAATAATCATGCTAAAATAAACAGGCAATATATATATTCATCTGATCTAATTAAATCCAATTCAGGCTAAAAAGAAACAATGTGTCAAGGAAGTTGCAAATATTTAGCCTTCAAAACATTATGAATGACTTAAAGCCCTCTGCAGATATTCTGATTTCTGGTTTGCTGATACAGAGTACTTAATAAAAACATTATTTAAATTTACAGGCAACAGCTTTAGTCATAGAATTTAATAAATAAACAAACACTTGCGCTATAATCTGGCTGGTGTATTTTGCGTGTAACCTTTACGGCATTTACCAGACGCCCTTATCCAGAGCGACTTACAATCAGCAGTTACAGGGACAGTCCCCCCCCCTGGAGACACTCAGGGTTAAGTGTCTTGCTCAGGGACACGATGGTAGTAAGTGGGGTTTGAACCTGGGTCTTCTGGTTCATACGCAAGTGTGTTACCCACTAGGCTACTACCATCCTTGTTATGGTTATGCTAATTAGCGAGGCGGGGCTAACACTGCTGCTCCACATATCCTTGGTAGGCTGTGGATTTGTCATGTAGTTTAGGCAGCTCCTTGTCAGTCATGTAGCGGCGGCTTGGGACGTCATATCTGGGCTCCAGAACGTGGAGACGACGCAGGAATCCCACATTTTCTACCTCCGAGAGTGGCTGGTCACGCCATGCAATGTACTCGATAATCGCCCGTGTTGTTTTCAATGCACGCCGATTGTCTCTGGACATTTTCTCTGGTCTTGCAAGAGTTTGCTGCAGCGGGCACTCGGCACCTGCGATCAACCCCTTACACGCCACTCAAACACAGACATTTCTCAGACCGTGGCATCGGCGGACTTTTAATGAGTATGAGCACTTCTCGGTATCGGTGCATCCCTACTATGAATTCGGACATACTACTACGGGTAAATGTTGGGAGTTATGGGGATTTAATGCAGCCTGTGCAGGGGGAGAAACTCTACACCGGGAGGTCGAGGCGTGGGGCTGCAGGAGAACGTATTGGCCGCCTCCCTATTTTGTGGAAGCCGGAGGAGTAAGTATTGGCTGTTGGCGCCACCTACTGGCATCCGTTCAATGAAAAGCGTTATTCTGAACCGGTCATAATGGAGCCGACTTCTCCTTTCCTGACCTCACGGCGACGTGTCTCTCTCTCTCTCACTTCCTCTAGAATTTTTGTGTGTAAAGTGGCGTAAGTCATGTTATCTGTACGTGACAAAGTTTGAAACTAACTACAGAAACTCATACAAATGCGAGGTAAACGGTTCAGGCCACAAGCGAACACGTACAAATTTACTCTTCCGCGGCAGCCAAGGTCCATCGCCCTCTTCCTCGGCCATGTCCCTGTCCTTGGTGCTGTCGTTTGATATTTCGGAACGCTGCTTCTCCATCCTCTCTCTCTCGAGTTTCTTCTGTTTCTCTCGGTCCATTTTCTCAAGCCCTTCCCTGATCCAAGCTGGCAAGGTCCTCCTCTTCACAGCATCTGGGGGCAAATTCAATAATGCAACCGTAACGCAATCCAACCGAAGAGTCACGTCCCATCCCAGCCACACTGTCGCTTTGTAGGCTTCCAAATGGCAGCTCACCAAGGGCAGGGGGCTCCTGCTTGGCCGCCAGTTGGTTCGGGGACCTTGGATGTTCTCTAAAGCCTGGAGGTCGATCCCGTCTGTTCTGAGGAGGACCCTGCTGCCAGTAAGGGGGGTGAAATCCTGCAGCGGGAGGTCCAAACCCCGGAGTGGCTGCTGCAGCACCATGCTATGGGAACAAGGCATTAAATTAAACCGCCTGACATAAACCTCAAAACCATTTGATGTCGTACATGCAGGAAAAAAAATACCTGATAATCAAACTGAGTGATCGGGGCCATGGTGTAGCCATCCGGCTGGCCCCTAAAGCCATGGCTGTTTTGAGGGAAGCTGCCGTGGTGGGAGTCAGAGGTGAACTCTGCACTGTCCTGGCTGTTGCTGTCCTCAGACGGCGCCACGACGTCCATGGGCCCAGGCCCTGGGGGTATCCAGGCCTGGTCTGGAGGCGGAGGCGCAGGCTGCTGACTGTGCATCCCCCACTCTGAGGGACAACAAGCCGGCGTTGAGCAACATCCACCGCGGACACAGAGACTGGCCAGTCATGTGAGAGCTGGACCCAATTCATCGAATAAACAGGAAAGATGTACCAGGCTGCCACATCCTGTTGAAGTTGGGATCAGCCGGAAAGGACCCATGGTTATTGTGCGGCGCTGGTTCTAGGCCTGGGATCTCCTGGCCGTTGGGCTGCAGGCCCTGCGGTTCTGGGCCGCTCCCAGTCGACTCCTTTTGTGCAATCCAGGCTTGGGCCAGCGCCGCCCAATCCACCTGACCTGCCGAAGAACGGTCGAATTAAAACCAGCAATCGCGACACCACCCAGCAGCACCTTCGACGGGCCATTTACTTGGGTCCTGCTGGTGCTGGAAGGACTGCATCCACTGCTGCTGGCTCAGCGGCCACTGTGGCCAGGGCTGCCCACCCTGGTCCCACATCTCTCGGGCTGTTCGATCACCTCCCGGGTTCAACGGTGATCAGTGTCAGGGACCCGACTGCATGGAAAGAAAGACCACGTAAGCGCGAACACACACACAGAGTGGTAGTAGCCTAGTCGCTAACACACTCGCCTATGAACCAGAAGACCCAGGTTCAAACCCCACTTACTACCATTGCGTCCCACTTAACCCTGAGTGTCTCCAGGGGGGACTGTCCCTGTAACTACTGATTGTATGTCGCTCTGGATAAGGGCGTCTGGTAAATGCTGTAAATGTAAACATACACACATACAGAGAAGTAGCGTGTTTTCACCCCGACCGGGTGGTAGTAGCCTAGCGGGTAACACACTCGCCTACGAACCAGAACACCCAGGTTCAAACCCCACTTACTACCATCGTGTCCCTGGGCTGTGCATGCTAGCTCGGAAATAAAAATAATAATGAAACCGGCTCACGTTTCCGATTCGAGTTTAAAAACGTTAAGATTTGATGCTTCTCTGCGGTGCGTCGCGCTGCACGTTTAGCCGGCCGCTGGCTGCAGAAACACGGGCGGCCGGCTGCGCGCTGCCGTGTCGCCGGTGCGGTTTTATTATTATTATTTTTTTAAAAGGGGGACGCCGTGGCGAGCAGACGGGTTCGGTCACCGCGCAAAAACAACGGCAGCGACCCGCCGCCGGAGGTGCAGCGTTCTCCCCGAGCAGCTAGTCGGCGGCTAACCCGCCGCGCTGCTCCCTTCCAGGCCGCGCACAAGGCGGGACCGAGGCGCGCAGGAGCGGGGAAACCGCGCGTCGCCCGAGGGGTGGGAGACTAGCGTCGAGTTTTATTACGCGGGCATGTCGCTCGAACGGCCACGGTCACGACGCACGACGCGCCGTTTCCCCCCCTCACCTCTTCCAAGAAGCGTCTTCGTTCTCGCACCCAAGATGGCGCATCTGCGGGAAACCCGCTGCAGCGACGACTTCCTGTGCAGCTTCCACGCTTCAAAATAAAAGTTCGGCATTACAAATTATACAGTACAGGCCAAAAGTTCGGACACCTTCTCATTCAACGTGTTTTTTTGTTTTTTTTTCATGACCATTTACGTTGGAAGATTCTCACTGAAGGCATCAAAACTATGAATGAACACATGTGGAGTTCTGTACTTAACAAAAAGTGGAGACCTGGCCTCCACAGTCACCGGACCTGAACCCAGTCCAGATGGTTTACTTTACTTTACTTTACTTTACTTTATTTGGCAGACGCTTTTATCCAAAGCGACTTACAATGGGAAGACACCAGCAATTCTCGTTCGATTTCTATAGAATATCAAGTATACAAACTAAGAGCCCTGATAAGGCTTAGACTTGGTTGTCATAAGGCTTAGACTTGGTTTGGGGTGAGTTGGACCAACAAGTGCTAAACACCTCTGGGAACTCCTTCAAGACTGTTGGAGAAGCATTTCAGGTGACGACCTCTTGAAGCTCATCGAGAGAATGCCAAGAGTGTGCAAAGCAGTAATCAGAGCAAAGAAACTAGAATATAAAACATGTTTTCACTTATTTCACCTTTTTTTGTTAAATACATAACTCCACATGTGTTCATTCATAGTTTTGATGCTATATATACTAACAATTTTTTGGGGGGTCTGGTTCTTAAAAGTTAAATTAAATAAGTGTAAACACACTACTTCAGCAAACTGGGTGCTGGTGAAAGGGAAAAATGCTTACTGAAATATATTTAACGCTTTGTACAGCCTTTGTTGGTGATGACAGCTTCCTGGATGCCTCCTGAATGGAGAAACTAGACGCATGCATTTTGTTTGGACGATTACAATCCTGAAGGTTTTATGGGACCCTTCTATGAAGTTTGGATCCAGTTGAGCAATCCGTTCAACTCTGAAATCAGTTGAGAGATTCCATGGCTGTGCGTTTTGGATCTTTGTCTTGCTAAGCCGTCCACCGTGGTAAGTGGTAGGTAATGGTAAATTATTACGAATGGCACATTTTCCCAGTCATCCTTCCTTAAAGTACAGTGCCTATAAAAAAGATTTTTCATCACTTGATTTACAGAACATGTCTACAACTTTGAAGATGTGTTTTTCTGTGTGTGAAGCAAACAAATAGGACACTTTAGAAAACTTTAGCATGCATAAGTCTAGATGAGGGTGTCTGATAAATGCCATAAATGTATTGTAATGCTACCACCTTGGTCCACTGTGATGTTAAGAGGGTGGTAGTAGCCTAGGGTGTAACACACTCGCCTATGAACCAGAAGACCCAGGTTCAAATCCCACTTACTACCATTGTGTCCCTGAGCAAGACACTTAACCCTAAAATTGCTCCAGGGGGGGACTGTCCCTGTAACTACTGATTGTAAGTAGCATTTTCCTTGGTGGCTGTAAAGATCAATATTACTCTCATCTGACCAGAATACCTTCCTCCATACATTTCAGGAGTTGCCCACATGCCTTTTTGGCAAAGTCAAGACATGGCTTCTTGTTTTTAACACAGAATAATGGCTTTTTCTAGTCACTCTTCCATATTGCCTGACTATGGAGTGTACAGCTTATGGGGCAGTGGTGGCTTAGCGGTTAAGGAAGCAGCCCCGTAATCAGAAGGTTGCCGGTTTGAATCCCACAACGGCAAGATGGCACTGAAATAAGGACCATAGAATACCATATTTATTTAAAAAGCACTTTAACACAACAAAGGAGCTGACCAAAGTGCTCTACATTTAAATAAAGAGAAATAAAAAAATCAAAAATAAATTACCAGGAACAGGACAGACATGGACAAAAAGTTAATCAAGAATAAAGAATATATAGAAAACAGAATAACATACAATGAGAGAACATGCAGCAATTTGAATTAAACAAGGGGTTGAATAAAACAGAAAATATTTAAGACAACATAGTTAAATGACTGCATAAAGAACTGCATTCAACACTGCATAAGAACACCGTATTAGAACCACCTCACACTGGGTTAAAAGCCAGGGTGTAAAAGTGAGTTTTTAAACGGGATTTAAACGCAGTGATTAATGGCGCCTGCCTGACACTCATTGGTAGGTCATTCCATAGATGTGGGGCGGCCACCGCAAAGGCCCTGTCACCTCTCAGCTTGTAATGTGACCTAAGGACAGACAATGTTCTCTGGTCTGAAGACCTGAGAGAACGGGGTGGAGTGTAGGAATGCAGTAGGTCTGCCAAACAGGCTGGAGCCGAGCCATTCAGTGATTTAAAAACAAATGTTTTTTTTTTTTTTTTTTAAATGGACTCTAAAACAGAGAGGGAGTGTTGTGAGGCTAAGATTGGGGTTATGTGATCTCGCCTGTTTGTACCAGTGAGAAGTTGCACTAAATGAAGGAGAGCTAAAGATGTCTGGCTGAACCCAAAAAGGAATGAAGCATGAATCACTGTTTCCAGATTTCGTTTGGCTCGAGTTTTACAATATTGTTAACCTGTGCATCCATTTTTAGAGTTGAGTCAATTTTAACCATCCCCACTCACTGCTCCCTGGGCGCCTGGCATGGCTGCCCACTGCTCACAAAGGGTGATGGTTTAAAAGCAGAGGACACAATTCATTGTGTCACTGTGTGCTGTGCTGCAGTGTTTCACAATGACAATCACTTCACTCCTTTGTGTGGGAGGTCAGTTTAAGTGATGTTTGTGATTTTGATTTAGGTATATTCAGTTGACCTCTTTTATGGGCCCTTTTCAGTTGTTTGGGCCCTTTGTAGTGCTTATTGTTTGGGTAATAAAACCCCGCTTTTCAGCCAGAAAATCTGCTGTTCTTTGCCTGACTGTTAAGTGCCTTAAACACCAGTGTTGGGTAGGAGTTAATCATTTGCACAAGGGCCATAATAAACATGGATGGCAGTATAGCTCCAACACATGCTAGTAGGTCCCATCCCTCCTAAGATCTGATCTCATGTAAGATCAGCATTTTCTCGCCCTTCACTTTGTTCTGTACGGGTTTAAAATCGGAGCGTTTTCTGTGGAATGATCTTTGTGGACAGCGATTAGGACCCAAGCTGAAATGGAGCAAGATTCCTACAGATTCAGCGGGTTGTTTCGAGGCAAGCCGAGGCTCGTCTGTCCTTCAGCATCAGGTCTCGGCGCCAGCGCTGACAGTTGAGAGACCAGGCCTGCCATTAACTGAGATTAAATCAGCACCGCTGCAGCAACAGCATGTCCCTGAGCTACAGGCCTGCTTTTTAAAAATAGACACACTTCAGAAAGATTTCCCCTCCTCGCTTGGTGGTTTGACACCCACTGCAATGTTAGGACTGCTTGATTTGGATGTCACCAAATGAGGGGGCAAAGCAAGCGGGGGATGGACACAATCGTTCTTGACGGTGCCCTTTTCCGGATTCCACACCCACCTCCTCTTCACCAGTCCACGACATGTTCCCAAACAGCGCTGCTTTGCACCCGTCGCTGCAAATTGCCACCGCTGATGAAGTGAAAATGGCATCCTGGGACAAGCAGTGACAGGGCGGTCTAATGGCCACCATCGTTTTCCCACAGAGGGTGGAGAGAGGGCGCAGGATACAAACAGGCGAAAAAAAGGCACCACGACTGAGACTGTACATTCATTCGTCATTTCAGTCCAATTTATTTCTTAATGAATCAAAACTACAATTATGATAATTAGTGATGGACTGCTTCATATTCTGCAACGTTAAAATAAAACCCTTAGAGGAAACCCTGCAGTCTGAGATACTGCACATGGTAGACCATTTGAGGCCCTTAAATATTTGACATACATTACAGCACAGCGGTAGTTTTCAGCCCTACTCCTGCAGCCTTCTTATTCGGACCCGCTCTACTTCTGACGTTATCCTTAAACAACAGGTGTCTCAGCGGGCTAAACTGTTTAGTGATGGAAAAGCGAATAATGTCTCCATTAGACAGACCTGAGAAACTCAGATATACACATATTTCTTTTTTTGTTCATTATGCTGAAGTCATGCACATATGAAGAGGTGTAGGCACTGTAATAACTTGAGGACATCACTGCAGCAATGATTCAGTCAATACACATTGTTTGTATTTACCTGCACTGTACAAATCCTCTAGACCTTATATATATATTTCTTATATAGATTATTATATATATTTTTATATATAAAAAAATGAACACAACCAGACCAAAACCAATATTCCATGCAGTGCAATCCAGATGAGTGAATGCCAAATCTATTTATCATACACAACTGATGAAAAAGGAGAGTGGGGAGTTGGGGTTCGCCATCCACAGGCCAGTATAGTAATGTCCCTTTAATAACGTATTACAATATACAGTATTGATTGTATTTTTGCAGCACACTTGGTAGAATGTATCCTTGATACGCTGTTGACTGGCCTAAAAACGACAACATGAAAAAAAAAAAGATGCAGCGTACCTGCTTCCCATTTTTCATGCAGCGCCCTACAGTACAGTACAATACAGTATCTGTTTTGGCACAGAAAGTGGCATGATTACATTCTATTTCTTATTGTTCCTGCACAGAATTGAGGAAATCTTTGGCTTTTCTTTTTTTTCCTTTTACATTTTTTTGTGAAAAAATAAACCCTCTGTGCTTCCCCATTCGAAAGAAAGATGATGTCTGACGGTGAAATTAAATAATGTTTTAGGAACATTTGTGCTAAATAAACATTATGTCTCTGTCTCTCTCTTATACAGTCAGGTTATTAATCGTAGTACACATTGCGCTTATTTGCATCACATGACCCATCTTCCATTAGAGAGGGGGCAGAACCCGGTGCAGGTTCATTCCAGTCCTGCTGTACTGTCCAGCCGTAGAACTCAGTCCTTCAGCAGAACTCGTAGAACAGCAAGTAAGCCTGAGAGTTGAGGACTCTGGACTCCGGTACGGTTTGGACGTTGGTGTCACTGACGTACACCCACTGACCTGGTGAGGGGCCGCTGGCTTCCCTCCCACCTGGAACACACAGATGGCATCTTCGGCTGAGAATGATGGTGCCACAAAACACTGCATTCTCTGTCAAATGTTCAGAAATATTCAGAATTTCAGAAGAAGGGGCCCAAAATGTGTCTGGTATAGAACCCTCATGATACATTCTGCAGTACGGTCATAGGGGAGCTTTTTTGGGGCAATTAATTCAAAGTAAAATGGGAATTTTGAGAATAGAAAGTCATAATAATGGGTTCCTAACATTTAGATTCTCAGTAAAGCTCTTATAACCTTAATACTCATGACTTAAAATGTCATAAATCAATTACTTTATTCTCTTAAATTAATTAATCTTTTTTTTTTATTATTATTATTAAGCCTACAACAGGAAAGCAGCACTAACTACAGCATTACAGGTTTTCTTTTTTCACCACAGAGCGCTTTGTTTCCTCAGTGCTTCAAATTGTACTGAGAAGATAAAACTAGCTGTAAACATTGTGGGGCAGAGATTCCAGAGAGGTCACTTGCCAGGTGAAGTGTAATTCTTTCACGGTGCTTCTTTGTGTAATGCTCAGGTAGTAGCAGTGTCGACAGAAGCCAAATTATGACCTTGCAGGGAAACTGGTTCATAAAATTTTTCTTTTGATAGCTGGGCTCCACTCTGGTAAGCCTTAGCTTTGTATGAAGGAAATAAGCAAGGCTGTGAGAAAAAGGTTAAAGGGGGGGGGCAACTGGAAAACTTTTTTATGAAGGAATGACCTTCTGACCTGTATTACCGTAGTTAAAAACCACAAGCCTAACAAAGCTATCCATCACATTCTGTGATTCTCTGGAGAGCAAAACAAATCCCACCCATCCCTGCCTCATTCGAGGATGCAAAGATCTACAACCCCGTTAAATAATAATCTCCCCGGGTACCAAGGTTTGTGAAGACGCGTGAGGCTTTTCAGAGGTTCCTCACCTGACTGGTTTCTACGCTGTTCTGACCTTCTCTGTGGAGCACGGACCTTCACATATGCTGTGTAGTGGCCCCCTCGCATTGAGCCACTGTGCTCAACAATCCCATACAAGCTGTAGAGCACACGCTCACCAGGCACAAGGTTCTGCACACAGAGGAACGAGAACAATTCGGCATGAAAGAACACACACAATATTTAAACGTTTCTTATATTTTTCATCCTGAAGGGACAGACTAACGACTGAGACCTTGCAAGAGGCCGAGCAGAAAGGTGCCAGGTCCAGGGTGAGAGGGAAGTCCACGTGGCGATTGACTTTCCTCAGATTCATTCCTGCCTGAAATCGCAGAGGTTATTTCATAACTGATGTGAAGAATGACATGGTGTTGCTTCATTAAGAAATAACAAAAATGTCTTTTTTGACCACTAGAGGACACATTTCAACCTACTCTTCTCTGGTCACACTTAGATGAAGAAACTCTGACCTGGTGGAAGCGCTTCAAGTGCAGGGTGACAACCGGAGGTAAGCTGGAGATGAGCATCTGCTTGCGAGCGCTGGTGTACACCTTTTCACTCTTCTTTTCTAAAGTCGGAAAATAAAAGATCATGGCGTACAGAAATCCACCAACCGAAGTGCATTTGAGCAGGGCGCCACCCGGTGGGTATCACCTGCCGCCGCGCTCCTCCTCAGCTGCCGCTGCCTCCTCTCGGTGCAGTTCTCACACAGCAGCTTGTTGTTGCCCATCAGCAGCTCCACAGAGGTAAACTGGTGCAGGCAGGACTGCACCGAGCACTCCTTCGAGCTGGGTGTGTAGTTGTGGCTCAGGGCCTGGAATGCCCCCTGGTGTTGGTGGTGGTGTTGATGTTGGCGCTCGCGTGGGGAATCTGCCAGCTCCTCTGGGCTGTGTACTGGGGGCACTGGGTCTGCAGAGGTGTGCACCAGGCCCAGTTTGTGCACGGCACTCACAAGCTGCTCCACAACTCCACCCTGCTGGGGTCGGTGGGACATCAGGCCGGCAGGAGCCGAAATGGGGTTAGTGGGCAGAACCGGAGACAAAGGACGGTCAGCCATACTCCTTGCACTGGGCCCTACCGGGGAGCGAGGGGACCACTCGCTCTCAGAGGCCTCGCTGTCGGCGTCGTTGCTGCTATCCTGTCCAACTGAATCTTTCTCACTGGCATCAGACGAGCTGGCTGAACCACCACCGCTCGTCCTGCAGCTGCTCAGGCTCCCAGCAATGCACAAGTCATCCGCTGGATGGGCGGGGCCATTGTTGGCCCCACTGCGATCCTCCTGGCTGCTGGACAAATGCTGACTAGGCTGCTTCTGAGAAAAAGAAGCACACAGCGCTATGTACAAAACTTAAAAGATGTGTCCACAAAACCTTTCATTTAGTACTAATGCAGAATAAACCCTCAATGAAGAACTACGTCTCAAATCTTACAGATCCACTCGGCTTCCTGGTGTTCTGGTTGATATGTGAATGTGTTGTCGAGGGCTCCTCCCCATGGATTACTAGTGAATCTTGATCTCGACTGCTCCGTCGGCCAGGGTTGGAAGGCTTTGAGGTCTTAAAAAAAAAAAAAAAAAGGCAGAAAACAATGAGTATGCATATTGTCATAACATAGAATTGCATTTCACGTGCATTATAACGCAGGTATGTATGTGTATTTAAAGGGTTTTTGCAACTTCCAAGGTGTGCAGGACCAATTAGGGATGTGTGGTCTGATATTCAGGTAAAACTACAGGTTAATCTGTTCAGACTGCAGACATGCCTCGTCCAGAATTCTCATCGTAACGTAATTCTAAATAATTTATGGTTAACAAGTTAACCCTCGAGAAGCACAAAAAGCACTAATGATGAATGCTCCCAGGACCAGGGATGATCAGCACAGCTCTGCAGCATTCTCTCTTTACTCCAGCTGTGACTGGGCCCTCGATACAGCACTGAGCATGAAAGCATCAAGTGTGACTTGTCAGGGGGTCGTAGCAATACATTCACAGACAGATTGACCTCACCCTCTCCTCGATGATGGGGAGTGAGATGTCAATGAAAGCCTCTTTCACTGTGAAGATCTTCAAACAAGAGAGGGACGCAAGGTCAACAGAGATAACCAAACTCCTTCAGTCCTCAAGGAGTTTAAAAAAACATTTACAGAGACTGCACTAAAGGTAATTGTAAATATTCATAATCCGTACAAAGAATTGTTTGACAGATCAAATGAGAAACAGTTCATTTGATGTGCATAATACCAAAGCAGCTTCATATGCATGTTAAGAGAAGGTCATGCGAACAGGACACTGAGATGTACTTACATGCTCACATTCCTCACACATGATTGTGTTGGTCAATTCACCAACAAAGATACGATCCACAAAGTTCATCTTCACTCCTTCTTTTCCATAAGCTGCCACAACAAAGGACACACAAAAGTCAAATAAAGAATAAAAAGATTAACATACCCTTTTACTATTGATAAATTCACGACTATTATGGTAAATTACATACTTCAGTGTTACAAGCAATAAGAGACAAGTTCATGAAACAATGGCAGAACAACTTTTAGTGTTAAGATGTTATTGCTTTATAATACATAGCTAATAAATAAAATAACATACATGAATATGTAAGCCAGCACTGCCCAACACTACAATATGAAGAGTGCTGACTACATTGCAATATCATTTAATATATAACATTAAACATAAGAAAATAAATATCCAACATATAATAATACATAAAAACATTCTCACTGTAAAATATAATTTATCTGTTTTTGAACAATAATTTTAATAGATAACACAAGATGGCAGTATTGTCCAGAATTCTAAGCAACGCTCATATGGGTGGCCAACCTTTAACTTGACGTTTGGTCTCCTCATCAGCAGTCTTCTCAGTGGGGTTGTTAAATGCTTTCAGGATGCCTGCCTTGATCCGCTGTCATTCAAAAACAAAATGTACATATAAAGCATGAAAATGTTTAGATAGCAATATTTTGTAGCAATAGATAATACCAATCTAAAATGAAAATGTAACTGAGGATTATACTAGTATACCCTTGGTTTATTGATAACATTTTTGTAGCATGTGTGTTGTACTTACCAAAGCATTCGATCACACACAAAAATGGTTTTAAAAAGGGTCTGAAATGGTAAGTGGCATGTAAACACCCTTTTGTGCAATGAAATTGTGTGTCAGAACTGCTTCACTACAGAGCACCTCATATATACGCATCTTAGTTCCTTGACATATTATGTCATATATTACATGGAGGAAGTTTCAGCCCACCCTCAGAATTAACATGGATTTATAAATGAACATAAAGCTTAAGCAATTATTATACTATATGAATATTTATTAAACGAGTAAATATAATCAGAAAAAAAAAAAAAGTAAAAACCTGCTCAGCAGTTTCAAAGTCAATGTCTACAATAGTTTGTAGCTAATAGGGATTAAACAGTGCACCATAAATGACCTAATATCCTATATTGTTGGAGGATTTAAGCCAGTTCAAAAACTTGAAATTCAAACCATGAATTTTATCTATTTGCAATTTCAGTTTTTAGCCAAACATATCATATATATATTTTTTTTATATACAAGTTATATCCAAAAGTGTGCTTAGATTTCTGGCCTGTAATGTATATTAATGTAAAAGAAATGCCCGTGCCCCTGACTGACACCGCATATGGGTATGTGTGAGTGTCTCAGACACCTCTCAGGCCCGGTCTTAATGAAAAGTGACATGGTCAGTGAGTGTTGGAGAGGAGACATGGCCACACTGAAGCACCAATCAATAGATAATTGGCTATAGTTCTGTCTGGGGCCATGACCAGTCAGCCCTACTGCCCAATCCCCCCTGCACTGGACTGACTATTTAGGTCAAAAGCTTCATTAATCCCACTCCTTCACCCCACCATCGCCAGCCCTCCCCAACTCAGATAGTCTCAGACCTACAGAGAAACCTACTAATTAATCACCAGTCGACCCCCCCAACTCACTGAAGAATCTGCAGCCCAGAACATGGGTTGTGCCCAGACCAGCATCATTAACCAAATTAAGCTAATTGCTGATCATTTACTATTGCCAATTAGCATATATTCCACCCGTAAACTTAAAAGGCCAATTGGCACATTCTGGTGTCTGGTTAATAACAAGATGAGACCTGGGGTGAGGAAGAGCAACTTTGTGAGCGCTGCGGGTAGCCCCACCAGTCAGAAAGTGTGTGTGTGAGACAGAACACCAGCTTCAAACACTGGATATATGATAATAATAAATACATTTAAAAAATGTACATCATTATATGAAATGAGTATACCATATGGCCAAATCAAAACTTTAAAAAAAAATATATATATAAGGCACATGCCTTTGTACATTATCCTGTGTGGTTTTAAGGCTGCACCCCCTCCCTCCGAGGCCAGGGGGGTTGGGGGGGGGCACAGCCGCCCTCATAAAGGCTCATTCAGCAGCTGCCTGTTTCCCAGGGCTTACAATGGCTCCCCGCTGTTCTCTGCAGCTCCTTAAGTGCCACAACTGCTAGCATTCACAGGTCAGGGTGGCCTGCTGCAGTGAAGGCGTGGGCCTGCGGCTGACCAAAGCTCACCGCACCCGCTGCCCAGTGCCTGTGGCCGGTGGCGGGTCCTGACCGGGGGCCTTTTTCCAACACACCATTCACCCCCACAGTGGGCGTTCTGTGTTCAAACCCTGCATAAGAGAATGGCGCATAGGCAAACCACACCAAGGGAGTGCGGCTATTCAGATATCCGAGGGCACATGCAGGCAGAACAGAAAAAATAACACACACACACACACACACGCGCGCTTTAAAAAGACCAGTGCACTGCAGGAAAGGCAACAAATTAGTTGTGTAACAGTTGAAAGGTAATTAGAAACATTTTATAGTGAAATCTGTTTCACAAAATGTTTACTATAATATTATAATCAATATATAAATAACTAATTAAGATATAATTAATATCTAAGCACAGTTGTCATTGCGTATGGTGGTGTCCATGTATGCAACACACTTTTAACACTTAACTTGGTGGCCCCAGGGCCCAGATATATGAAAACTTGTGTATATTATTGATGATTAGTGGTTGGATGATGGTGCAATATTAATTGTATTTTATCTTATGTAATATATTATTACATATTATTATTTTATATATAATTTTTTTTAGCATTTGTTAATGTTACCAGACTAATATTAGCAGTACTGCAGCAAGCCATGAGGCAGCGACTGCAATATTATTCGATTTCTTATTTCAAGGCTGCACAATTTGGGGGAAAAAAAACAACAAATAAAGTAATATTGTGATTACTGAGTTCCATATTGTGATATGCGATTGCAATATGATAATTGCCCCTTGCTTACCTATAAATTACCTCATATAAAATTACTAATTAAAAATCCACACATTATATCACTGCAAATGTTATTTCCCAATACTGCAGCTCAATAAAAATAAATATATAAAGCAATAAGAATTCTCAGAAACATTTTAAGAAAGCTGTACTACACATAGTAGGGTATAGGAACGGCTGAATATAAATAGGATGTTTTAGGTGCTGATACTAATTTGTCGTGTTGTTGTATTTTTAACTACAATTTCACTGTCACCCGACTCCATATCCATCCCCACCTGAGCTGACCAGTGGTATTTGGAAAAAGCCCTGTGAAAAGTAAGAAACTCCCTGCAATAATAAATACTCTGCCCCAGAGTTTTATATATGTTGCATATGTGGTCACCATCACCTGACGAAGGTGGCTGAGCTTTTAAAACAACCTAACATTTCATTTTTAAAAAAGCATTTAATTCATTTATTTACAACCTTTAACCTTTTAACAAGTTTCATAAAATGAATCAGGAACAAGTCATAAATATAATGCAATATAATGTAATATATTGTTTGTTGTGGTAGTAACTGTGTTTCTGCTCAATTAAAATGAAAGTTTCCCCACTTGCTCATGTCAACAGGTATTCACAAATACATAGAGTGGTTTGTATATTTGTGATTGGTGTGATACCTATTTGTGAATTTTGGCATATCTCCATAGGTCACGTGGGGAAACAGAAATGTATTTATTTTTCCGGCATGGTGCCCGAATTAGCATTAAGTAGAGAGGATTGTGATCTGAAGTGGTCACTTCTACTAATGGCAGGTCTGCGCTGATGTACTTAGACCTGCCCACAAGTGACGTGATCGCCTGAAGCATATGCTAACAGCAGACCTGAACAGCCGCGCAAAATGTTCGCTGGCCTACTTCCTTCTGAAGGTGAAACCGAGCTTGGCTTAACAAAAGGTCTGGCAGGTCTTACTACAACAAGCGAGCCACTTCAGATCAGTCACATGCAAATGCGTCAAGGCATCAATGAATTGCTACTTGCTGAAGACCTTGTACAGGTTCTGTATAAAGACATGTGAGAAGGTATACATTTATCAGCCAGACATGCAGTAGGTCTTGAAGATTACTTAGTAAAAGCAGGAAAAAATGAAAAGAATAACTATCCAAATGACTTCTGTGCCTTCCAAAAGGGTCCCAGGGTGGGATAATCAGTGCACTGGAAACACAGTCATTGGCACCCAATGCTCCGTGGTGTATGTGGGGAGTCGGGTCTGCTGCTTAAATCGTGGAAAACCTGCTAAAGAGTCTCCATACCGGCCCTTGTACAATTTCAAATGCACTTATAATGTGCACATGAAAAAGCCCAAACTGGATCATGAAGAAATTAAAGTAGGATTATGTTTGTAAATGTGAGATCATATAGAAAGTTATGCTTGTGTCATTTGCTTGTGGAAGACATTACAGCAGGATTCATTCAGTGGAAAAACAGTTGCAGTGAGTTGTTTTGGGAAAATGTTCTGCTGGGAAATCCTGGATATCTGAAAAGATGTGAAAGTGAAGCGAAAGTGAAGCGAAAGTGAAATTGTCAGATGTGATACGAAGCAGCACAGCACACGGTGCACACAGTGAAATTTGTCCTCTGTATTTAACCATCACCCTGAGTGACAGGCGCCCGGGGACCAGTGTGTGGGGACGGTGCTTTGCTCAGTGGCACCTCGGCGGATCGGGATTCGATTATGGGGCCGCTTCCTTAACCGCTAGGCCACCACTGACCCACCGTGTGCCAGAGGCAGTGGCCTCTTTCAGCAGCAGAATTCGCCCTTCCTCAACGAAAAAAACCTGAGTGTTCAAATATCTCAGAACTCAGTAATAAAGAAGTATTCTTGAAATTTCCCAGACCTCAATCTGATCCAGCATCCGTGGGATGTGGTGGAAAAATAAAATAATTGGATAGGTTATGGATAACTGGCACATGCCACATACCACAGAACCGCTTCAGAGGTTTTTAGGGAGCTCATGCCTCAAGAGGTGAAGGCTGTCAACCTAAACAATCCTGGGCATTGTGAAGGGTGTTTGTGTGTGTAAGTGGTTGAAGCCCCACCTTGGTCTCCTCCACCCTGATGGAGTCCAGCAGGTAGTGCAGCAGCTCTTGACTGTCTTGCTGCTGGTAGCCTTTGAAGCGGGGCGCCCTGCAGAAAGGAGAGAACATTCATATACATAAAAAATTAAATTATACAAAAAAAAAAAAAAAAACAGGACACACACACGCCAACGTAGATTCTTTTTGACACACCCACGCCCTGTTAACCTACAAATATTTACCTGGAAAGTAAGCCATGAAAAACCAAGCAGAGATGCTACAACATGCTCTCTCAGGCACACACACACACACACAAGCGCACACAATTCTAACAGCCACTCGATCCAAAAGCTGAAATTAAAGGAGAGAATGTGCATTATCTTCGCTCAAGGCCTCTCTGGTGCTTTTGCAGTCTGCTGCCTCTCTCACCAACTCTCCACCGGTCTCATCTCTGCACACTGCACCGCTCGGGAAGCATCGCAGATGGGGTCACACGCAGCCACACAAAGCTCCTGTTCACCTTCATTTGTTTTGAGCAATTCTTCATTAACAAAACAAAATTTTTCTTTAACAAAAGTATTAAAAAAAACAGTTGGTATAGCGATTTCTGCTCAGATACTTTTCAACCATAAATCCTGGTTAACAAGGTTCTCAAACCTTATCAAAACTTATATTTCAGCCCAGCACAACTGCCTGTTTCTCCAGGAAAGTAGTAATGATGACTGGACATTTACATTTACATTTACAGCATTTATCAGACGCCCTTATCCAGAGCGACTTACAATCAGTAGTTACAGGGACAGTCTCCCTGGAGCAACTCAGGGTTAAGTGTCTTGCTCAGGGACACAATGGTAGTACGTGGGATTCGAACCCGGGTCTTCTGGTTCATAGGCGAGTGTGTTACCCACTAGACTACTACCACCACAATTGTGAGGTTACAGTGGCTGTTCCCAAAATTAAAAATGGTCCTATGGCAAGGACAATGACACCTATTCAGGAAGATAACCCCGTAACATGTTGCTGTAAAGGACACTCTACATATGTAATGTTAGGTTGACAGGCAGGCTCCTTGGGCCAGAGTGGACCAGATGTGCAGCCAGATGTGGCGGACATATGGTGAGCCGGGGCTGTGGCCGTGGTAACCTGTTGTTGCTGTTGAAAGGCACAGTGTCATGGAACAGGTTGGTCAGGCTTCCGAATGCGAACGGGTGAGTCCAAGGTGTTGGACCAAGGTCAAGGTCTCAGGCTCCGAGGGCCAAAGTTGATAGAAATGGGCGTGGCTGTAACCGTGGAAACAGACTTGTCTGTCCAGAGCTCCCAGACGACGTTGGTTTTCTGGGACTAGTGTCAGTTACCAGCAGAGCGCATGGTGTGGCTGGAGGAAAGAGTCCGGCAGTCTGGAGCCCCTCTGCTGTGCACTGATGAAGGCTGACGGCCCGTCCCGCCATGGGTGACTGAGGGCCGCCACCTGCTCCTTGTGCAGGTCACGAGCAGGAGGTCTGAAGGAGTCCGGCCCCCCACCTTCCCTCTCTGTCCTCCACACTTAACCCCGGATCACTCCCCATGGGCAATGTGACATTGCCAAGGATACTTTACAGTCTTATTAATAAAATATTTTCAGAAGCAGAGCTGTAATTATATTGGTCTATTGTAGACCTTGTCCTAGATACTGACAAGAATTATTTCATCCCATTTGACAGATTGCAAACCCCTCATTTAGGAAGTGTCTCTATATTATGGAGCGGTTTGGGCTGGTATCCATTCAGCGCACGGGTTCTAACGTGGTTCTGGAGAAGGGCTGGCGGGTGAGGCTCGATTGGGCTGGAAGAATACGTGCGTAGCGTCCTGGAAACTCATCCCAGTGGAAGAGAGACAGAAGGAGCCTGTAGCGCTGCACCCAATCTGGCCTCGGCCAACACGGACAGCTGTGGCGTTAACACAATTAACAGCGGATGAGTTAGTACCAGACGCCAAGCAGCCCTGACATGCTGCTAAGTGCACATACACACTGATGAAGAAGGGAGGGGGAAAGGGAAAAAAAATGGAGGAATGAATGCACAAACATGCAAAAAATTATCAGGAAACTTCGTGTCCTCCAGGTCGTTTTTTTTTTTTTTTAAATAATCATAAAATGATTCAAATAACAAAATTCGATATCTCCATCTCAATTTCTAAAAATACACGTATGGATTGATGGCATCCGAAGGTTGCAAATACAGTGTAAATGCAACCTAGACATTCAGGCACAGCAAGGTTAAACATGGAATTCACCAGTAAATTCACTCATGTCAGTATACAAAAGAACAGTCTGAGATTTACACACAGATCTATAACTTGACACTAGTACCTAATCGTGACTAAAAGGACAGACGGCATTCTTAAATAGCTGCCTAATAATAATTCCACCACATACAAGATAAAAGCACCCATTTATTTCCATGCATTCACGAGTGAATTTGAATGCTTGCAAAAATATTCGATAAATGCAAACAAAGGCTGACACTGCAGGAGAAATGTAATTAATGGTCTGTATGGGCTGACCCAGTTGCTTTAGCACCTTCAATCACTCGTTCTGATGCAACCTTCGGAATCTCCTTTCTCTCTCACCAGCAGTTTTAATCAAATCTTAGCTGAAATCATACAACAAAGGCTGAGGGACTAGGGTGTCTGCTGTACCTTTTGTGCGTCCCTTTTCACCATCAGTGTGTGTGTGTGTGAGTGTGTGCGTGTTTTGTGGACGAGTCTCATTGTGAAGCAACAATTCTCCTATACCAATTTCACCCCACCGAGTAAGAGCAGCTTATTGGCGACTCCAGACTGGGTGAAAGACGAGGATGGAAATCGGGTGTGCTATGATGTGCCTGCCTGCAATGACAAGCTATGCAAATGTCACTAGTCGTGGCTACAGCTAACAGAGAGGAAATTCTAAAGACATGGCTAAGAGGATGGGAATATATAGCGTACAGCGAGTCTATACTCGGTGATGTTCAGAATCACTGCAGAATCGGAAATAACTGTCAAGAGGAAGACATTGCTTGAGAACTGCTGAGAACTGTAGATGAGCAGTGCCAATATCTCGTGGCAGATCATCGCCCATTGAGACATACTGTATGTGATTTTGGGCTATATAAGAAATAAATGTTGTTGATATACGTTTTATTGTGGTGTCGTGCAGTTTGTGTTGGTCAAATGATTTTTTTTTTTTTTAATGAAAATGGTGGAAAAACATGCATGAGCCAATCTAGATTAATTCATTTGGCCTAGTTTTTTTATATGCTTGTTTGGCAAATGGGGCAGGGGTGGTCTAGTGGGGGGGCAGAGGTGGTCCTAGTGGTTAAGGATGCGGCCCTGCAAACGAAGGTGGTCGGTTTGAATCCCGGTCTGCCAAGGTGCCACTGAGCAAAGCACCGTCCCCACACGCTGCTCCCTGGGTATCACAATGACAATCACTTCACCTTCACTTTCAATGGTTATAAATTTGAAAGCGGAAGAATGAATATGGTACTTTACATATACTTTTAAGATTCCATGGAAGTCTTCAAATTCTTGACTCCTTCTCTGAAATGAACAAGTAGATGAACGTGTACATCTCTCGCTCAAGAGAGCACTAATCATCATAAAGGACACCTCACATCTGACTCGTGGCCTGTTCCAACTGCTGCAGTCAGGCAAAAGATACAGGAGCATTAAATCAAGGACAGACAGCTTCTCCCCTGTTGTCATCAGGGCACTTAATGACATTTAATATATTTTCCCACCTCCAATTCAATTCCTTTTTCATGTGCAATAAGGTTTCTACCTCAATTTCTAATTTTATATTAGTATATATGCTAGTTGTCTTCCTTTTAAGCTAGCTCTACTTTCTTACTTTCTTTTTTACACACGTTATTTAAGATACCTCTCCGGTTCAGGGACTACATTTAATTTCATTGTACTAGTTGCAATGACAATAAAGATATTCTGATTAACAGTCAAATTTATTTTAGTAAAACTTATAATTTAGTAAATTATAAAATATAATTTAAACAGTAGTCCAAGGAATAAATGGAAATGCTTAAAGCAGTGACCTGCTTTCAAAAAAAAAAACAAAAAAAAAAAAAAACAACACCTTACCTAGAACTGAAAAATCAATGTGCATTTCAGAATTACATACATTTTTCATGGAACCAGAAATGGGTTAACAACTTAAAGCTCTTCTGCAGCAACAGAAGTTGCTCAAGCCTTGAAAGGTGGCTATATCAATTCCTACAGGCATCCCAACATTTGTGATTAAAACCCCCTCTGTCTTTGTAAAAGTAGTGTTGAAACACACTGTGGTACCGTACCAGCGTGTGAGTATTTTATGTACTGCTGAAAGTAGTGTGTTGCTATTAAAAATGAAAGAAATAAGGCAATTATCAATAAAAGAGACACTCACTCGAAAGTGAAGGTCTTTCCCACAGAGAACTTGTGAAGACCATCAAGGTGTCTCCTTCACCATCAAAAGGCAGTCAGAAACCAAAAGAGGTTTGGAAGACCCAAAGCCACAACATCATCATCAGAAGACAAGTTCACAGCTTGAGTGATTGGTGGCTTACAGGACCACAGATTAATAGTAGTCATAGGAAAGCGAATCTGTTTCAACTGTAAAGAGTTAAAAAAAAAAAAAAAAGCTTGTCTGAAACACTGCTAATTGACTACCGATGACTGGAAGAAGGTGTTATGGATGGAAAGGTTCAGTTGGTTCATCATGCAGGCCATGGGTATGCAAAGGGATGGTTCCTCAGTGTGACTTGTACAGAGGGAAAGGCGGCCTGAACCAAAACACGTACCAGTATATTTGATTTCCATTATAGAAAAATGCCATATTATATGCCAAAGCTTGGTACATAGCTTTGGCATATAGTGTTTGGTACATAAAAAAATTTGAATATATTTTTTCTTCTATCGTTTAATTACATAGTACAGGGCGGGCCATTTATATGGATACACCTTAATAGAATGGGAATGGTTGGTGACATTGAACACATTTTATAAGTGGTCAGAAACTTGTAAATAACTCATGAAAGAATAAAGTTATGCTAAAACCAAGCACACCATTGTTTTTCTTGTGAAATTACCAATAAATTTGATGTGTCACATGACCCTCTTCCTATTGAAAAAACAAAAGTTGGATCCAAGATGACCGACTTCAAAATGGCCACTATGGTCACCACCCATCTTGAAAAGTTTGCCCCCCTCACATATACTAATGTGCCACAAACAGGACGTTAATATCACCAACCATTCCCGTTTTATTAAGGTGTATCCATATAAATGGCCCACCCTGTACAATGAGGAAAAAATTGTGTTCTACATTTTTTGACCTGTTGTGTACATTTACATTTACAGCATTTACCAGACGCCCTTATCCAGAGCGACTTACAATCAGTAGTTACAGGGACAGTCCCCCCTGTCTTGCTCAGGGATACAATGGTAGAAAGTGGGTTTTGAACCAGGGTCTTCTGGTTCCCACTACGCTACTACCCACCCCATTGAAAATGTACATTGAAGATGTAAAGGACTGAGCACAGAAGAGAAGAGTGTAAATCTATGTGATGAGGCACAGACCGTCTAGGTCCAAATCAACATCTAATGATGCCCTTTTGTCTGTGCATAGCCTCAAATGGCAAAAAATTATATCACACACATGCTACACACCCCCTAACACAGCATCTCCAAATAAACCCAAGAACAAACTGGGTCTCTGGCTGGCACCAGAAGCTCACTGTGGTCCTGAGCCAAACTCTGCCTAGCAGTGGTCAGAGAAAGTGCAGACCTCTCCAGCTGGCGGTCGGGTCTGGGCACTGGGTGTTGGTGCCAGCAGCACTCAGCTGGTCAGCTTGGTCTGCAGCAGGCTGACTGTACCAGACCAACACAAATGTGTAGAGTCATCTGGTCCCCACTCCCCACTGCCTGGTACCCTTTCACATGTAAAACCAACATTTTGACTAGCATAGCATAATGTATTCAGCATTTTGTTCCATCGTCCACCATTACTACTTGCATATTCTCAGCAAAATGTTTTGACAAAATGTTTTCGATCAACTAAGGAACTTGTAAATTGGTCAGTCAACTTAGGGCAAAGGGACAGAGAATGAGATCTAGAGTGTCCTATTTCAGCAAACACCTGAGACCTAAAGCTAAAAAGCTTTGAGCTGAGACAGGTCAAACCCAGGTCAAGAACAAGGGTATAGAAGAACCACCACACATTTGTACAGTTTTCTTCCTATGCTTGCACTTGAACAGGAAACACAGTTGTTCCAGATAAGAACCTGAATACGAACTTGATATAAACCTTTCAGATGATAAAGGTGTACAAAATACTATTGTTATTAGAATTTTTTTAATGAAAATGTTGTGCAAGGATTCAGTGGTACATGGGTGTCTGTAATGGGGGAATGAAGAACCCCCTGTGCAGGACAGCTGAGCGGTGATTGTTTCAGGGAGGCAGACGCCATTTATTAAGTAACATTCCAACCAAAAACTTCAATCATAACATTCAAACTAAATAATAAACTGCCCGGGTTCTTATAGCCCTGGCCCCCACCATTTATCTAGCAGACAATAAACCCCCCCCCCCCAAAAAAAAAAAAAAAACAATTATCTCCCAACCAATGTTCAAACAAACCGTAATAATCATTTTGGACATTTATCACAGACTAGATTAATATACTTTTTCTGGATTAATATTGGCTCACATATTCAATACCTAAATCATTTTACTTAACTAAAAACCATTTGGTAGACTCTTAGTTTCACCCCAGCACCCGGGAATCAGCACGACAGACATTTCCTGTTAATAATCTGCATTAGTTTGATCTTGTCCAATCACAACTGTTTATTATTTCCTGGGAACTAGGGTTGTGTATTGCAAGGATCTCACGATACACATCACGGTACATGGGCCATGATACAATTATAACACGATATATTGTGATAGTGTACATATTGCGATATTCAGTGAAAATGTAATTTGATATACCAGATGCTGTGTACGAGTTGGGTGGATCATATTACAGTAATAATTCGGCCAAAACAACATAACTCAGAACTTAATTTTAACTGTTTAAAGATAAAATGCATAAGATATTTAAGAAAAGAAGATATTTAAGAAAAGAAGATATTTAAGTGTCCAGTCAGTTATCTGAGGCTGATGTGGTGGTGAGCCAGCACCATATTTTTGTATATAAAAAAATATCGATATTTGATGTCCCTGTATCGATACAATATCACCACGTAAAATATTGCAATATGTTCCTGTATTGTTGTTTTCTAACACCCCTACTAGGAACCCTGCACACTGGATTTTGGAAGAACTATACATAAGGGTCAATGACATAGAAGATTTTTCAACATGCCAATATTAAAATACCAAAAATAAGAATATCTGTTGCAACTATTCAAATATTTGTTGTGTATACATAAATTAATACAAATTTATTTAATTAAGTCATTCTAGATTTTTTATTTTTTTTAAAGAGGCAATTTAAAAAGTAATGTGGTGTGACCATTATTTCTCAAAACTAATATATACTTTCTAACATACATAATTTTTTACAAGTTGTTAGTAATATTAAGTAATTTTCCTGTAAAACCCATAGAACTGATAACGTTTTTAAAAATACCATTCACTTATGCATATTGAATCAGTTATTAATGATTTAGGTATAGGAATGAGATATTTTTTATTTTGAATTTTAGGTCAACGAACATTAAAAATTTTTGAATGAAATTTGAAACAGATTTTTTATTAACATTTCAAATATGAACTTAAACTCATCTTTATTTTCTATATAGCACATTTCATACAAGGAATACTGCAAATTGCTTTACTTGGGGGGAAAAAAACGTGGTCGTAAACATACACTCTTTAAAATGTGATATGGCAAGCCGCGAAGGGCCAGGTGAAGAAAGCATGAATTAACCGATTGAACAACATAAACAGTAACATTTCATAAACATTCATTTCATGTTTTGAAAAATCCACCCTAGGCCTGTTAAAACTGCCCAATCTTGGCTGCTCGATATAGCATGCCGTGAGGTTGCCGGCTCAGGTTCTGAATGACAAACACCACATGTTCTTGTAGTAATATGTAATATCTGGCACTTGTGGCCACATGAACAAGTTCTTTCCTCCTGCCTGCCGCATGGATGTAACTTGCACTTCCTCTCCAACAATCTGAAGAACCTGGTCATCATAGTTTATGTGGGTTCCAATCCTGATGATGTCTATGTTTTGCAATTTTATACAAGTACAAAACACTTTGTAAAATCTGCCAAATATGGCAGAAAATAAATTGTAGTAGAACAGCGGTCATGGCTGGAAGGCTGCACCACATGATATTTTGACACTTTAAATGACAGAAAAATTAGAAATAACTCCTGTATTTTGAGATGAGTTGAGATGAGTACATATATTGGAGCAATACTACATATACTTAGTATGTTTTAGCATATTAAAACCTTTAACAGACCTCAGCTTGTTTACAAAGTCCTTTGCATTATAAATTCTACATTAAATGTTGTATGTTATTTACGTTATATACATTATATGTTGTATGTTATAAAAACAAATAACATTATCCACAGAAATGGCCGGTGGACAACGTTTCTGTGGCATTTTGATTGCATAGTTAATTAAATAATCTTGATTCTAATACATCCATTAAACCCATCCTTCATGCTTTAAATTATAATAATATACATTTTTGTCTGCAGCACAAGTTGGCCTGAACGTGAAGTATGGACTTTCCCTATAATTGAATGTTTTAATCAATCTTGTAGGGCACTTCAGTTGAATTAACATAAAAAGGCAACATTCCAGATTTAACGTAAAACCAGAATGCTTATTTCTATTGTATACAGTCCAAATCAGTCCCTCAATTCACCTGAATCCTGTCTAGTTTGAAGTTGCAAATGAGTTAAACTGGGCATTATAGAACCTCTATTTTGTCATGATGTCGTTGTTTCGTTGCTTTTTTAGAGTCAATGAATAACTCTCAGCTTTAATCAAGCACATTTACAATAAAACCTTATCAGAGAAGTATGAGGGGGAAAAAAACAAAACCATACATTCACATGCACATACCCCTTGCCATTTGAAAAGTTCCGAAATTTGTACGACCCAAGAGATGGATGAGGATGAAGTAGAGTACTTCAGTGAGATATGAATGGATATAATTGTGAGTGTACGTATGAGCCCTTTTGTGTCTGAACACATGCATGCATGAGTGACAGACAGCAGTGGTAGGTACCAGATGAAATTATTTTTACTCTCCCTCACACACACACACACACACACACACACACACACACACACACACATACATACACACACCTGGCTGATAAATGCAGGGTACATGAGTGCATATAACAAAGACATCCGGCTGCCAGCAGTCTCATGCCCAAGCCACCCAACCATTTAGAACACCTCTTCCCCCATTAGCCAGCCGACCGTTTAGCCAGTGCATAGAACACAACCAACCCCGACAAACCAGCCGTTCACCATGTCCAAAGAGCATGTTCAAAGAACAGTCGCTAAACAGCTCACCATGCAGTGATGGGTAACCAGCCATGCTGAGGTCACACTCCAACCAGCCTTTGAAGCCCAAAGCAGGCAATTCAAGCCACTAAGCTAGGTCAGATAAACAGGAATGCCAGGATCGGCTGTGTTTCGGCTGACGGGTTCTAACAATGGACTTGGTGCTCTGTATTCTGCTGCTCAGTGCTCTAGTTTGACATTTACACGCGAGACATGCTGAAAGTCTTAACCTGTGCAATGACAAACCGAGTACAGTCCCCGCCAGAGGGTGGCACAGGTGCTGACGGCGCTCAGAAGGTCAGGAACACTGATGCTCTGAACCATATTGACTGGGCGGGAAACTGTGGCCCCTGTTGCCACAGAAACAAAAAAGGGGCGCCATACCAACTGAAGGGCGCTGCGGTCTTTCCGTCACTCAGAAAATGGGGTGCGCAAGTTTCAAGCGAACCTTGGAAGACCTTCGGGCAGTGGCGTGTTTTAAAGCACAACAGCGTGTGAAATACAGATGCAGGGCTGGATGGAAGGATGGAAGGATGGATGCAGTGGCTTTATATTGGAATATATACAAGGACACCATGTAAATGAAAACATGTTTATCTGGACAATAGGTCATTCTTTATCACACTTGTTCACTCTCTCACTCACTTTTAATGACAACCACGGCGGTTGTCAGGACGCAGGCAAAGAAAAATAAATAAATCTGCTATGTTAACAGCTGTCAATAAGACACAGTCCTTTCCCGTGGCAAAGCAGACTGTTTACAGGCATGTGGCTGAGTTACTGTAAACATATTTATCTGATAGATCGAAGCTTCCCTGACACACGCACGGACACACACACACACACACACACACACACGTCTTACTTCTGACAAAGCTGATTGAAGAGCAGTTTGGGAGAGATGGGCCCTTTCCCAGCCTCCTTCATGCTCTGCAGAAACAGGAACATGGCCGAAGTCAGCGGCTCTGGGTTCGGCAGAGTGATCATCAGGGCTCCCTACAGAACAAACAAGGGGAGGGATCATCATTTTACGCCCAATAATAGCAAAAAAAAAAAAAGCGAAACGTTCTGGTCTTTGCGTAGAGAGGCAGCACAGAGCGCACCAGGTTAGTATCTGGCGGTGGGCTGATCTTCAGCTTGTGGCCTTTCTCCTTCACTTCCTGAATCAGGTCATTCAGCATATGGGTCTGCGACAAATTCTAGCGCAAAAAAAAAAATTATAACAAATGATCAGACCGTTGCCTAAAAACAGTAGTCAACATGGCTTTTTCTGCATTCACCTGCATGACTGCATTGAAGAAGCAGGTGTTGCCCAGGTTGTTGATGCCTTTGACAGGGTAGGGTGTGCTGTTGGTTGGGCTCTTCCCCCTCTGAGGGTCCGAGTACTCAGAGGGCTCCTCGCGAAACTTGATGACTTTTGATGATGATGTTCCTGTAGCCCCACAAAGCAGGAGAAATAGTTACAGACCTCATTCTCTTTAAAATTGAAGCTAATGTCAGAAACACGATTCAACTGGTTGAGAGAAATATGATTAAATTAACTGCTCCAGCCATTCAGAAAAAAATCTGTTCATTTTCACAATTTTATTGAAAATTAAATGATAATTATCATTGATTTGCCACCTGCTAATAATCAGATCACATGCAGGCACAGAAAATAACTTATGAACACAACAGGCCGATTTCTCCCAATGACCCCCGCTGTATAGTAGGAGCAATGTCCAACAGGAGGACAATGCGAGCCGAACAGCTCGTCTGTGGGCCCAATTTGAATCCAGCTCTAGTCCCAGCGCAGTGAGGGGCAGCGGGCGGAGTGCCGTGCGGATTTTTCCGGTGGAGGCGGTTTAACGTGCCAGGCGGCAGCTGGGCCAGAGCGGGGTCATCTGGGACGGCAGATGACAGCTGGAGAAGACTCCGCTGGTGAGGGAGCGGCACTCTGGCCCAGCTGTTACACTCCCCACTCCAAAATAAATAAATAAACAAACAAACAAACAAATAAATAGATATTTAACTATATAACTACATTTATGATTAATGATGTGTAACACAAAAACAGATATACACAGCGACCTTACGATTTAAAACCACTGATAAGCAAACTGTCTTTCTGGTTACAACGGTTCAATTTAGGGGGGAAACATGTTCTACGAACTTATATTGTGCATCTTTGGGCATGAAATGAGCAACTGTGGTGATTAAAACCTTATTCCAGAGCAGACATTAATGAATAACTCAGCGGGGAAGGTTCTATTTGAATTCCCAGTCCCAGCTTATGAACACCGTGACTTTTCCCAAATATAATTCAATAATATTTTGTGTTTTCACCACATATTTTTACATGATTTACACATGAACAACTGCACAAGCAGAAGCAGCAAAGGCCCAGATGGAAAATTTGTGAGATGCCATCACTACCCATCCAATCAGTGGTGCCATCTAAGTGGGGGGAGACAAGTGTTGTTCCATCACATTAAGCATTAATGAACAAAACAAGTGAGAAGACCACTGGTGCTGAAGAAACGGAGTGAGTGACAGAGAGCGGGAGAGAAATTGCCCCATGGTAACGCCTGCCTTAAAAAAAAAAAAAGGGCCAAATAAAATAGATAAACAAAAATTGCCAGTCCAAGGTTTTTGAATAAGTGGGTGCCCACCCATTCACCAAATAAGTGGGTGGTAGTAGTTAAAGTTAAAGTGTAGTGATTGTCACATGTGATACACATCAGCACAGCACACAGTGCACACAGTGAAATTTGTCCTCCTCATTTAACCCATCACCCTGAGTGAGCAGTGGGCACCATGACAGGCGCAGTGTGTGGGGACGATGCTTTGCTCGGTGGCACCTCAGTGGCACCTTGGCAGATCGGGATTTGATTAGGGGGGCGCTTCCTTAACCGCTAGGTTACCACTGCCCCAAATGTTTATGGGAGTTGAGAGCAGTCATCGGGCTTGAACCCGGAACCTCTCACACCCGAAGCAAGAATCATACCACTAGACCAAAAAGCCAACAGTAGTAACACTCTCGCCTGTAAACCAGAAGTCCCAGGTTCAAATCCCACTTACTACCATCGTGTCCCTGAGCAAGACACTTAACCCTGAGTGTCTCCAGGGGGGGACTGTCCCTGTAAATACTGATTGTAAGTCGCTCTGGATAAGGGCGTCTGATAAATGCTCTAAATGTAAGTTAGCAAATAGGGAGGTGGGGAGGATTTTTTTTATTTTTAAAGTATACAGTCAAATAGAATGTGGAACATTTTAAAATCAATCAAGCAGTAGAGAATTTAACCTGCAATTGAATTAGTCATTTCCATATCCATGCAAGAAGCAGAGCGGGACAATAACAGGGAGAACCCAAACACATCCAGAAAACCAGCATGGTCTAGATTTCAGCACGGTACAAGTTTCTAATACAATAAAACAAAGAAAATGCTGGCTACAGGTGGATTATAAGCCCCTTATCTGCTAGACAATGACAAGACCTGTGCTCTGTTTGGACAGATCATGGTGTGAAAAGTGCAAAAAACACACATACACAGTCTCACAATGTGCTTTTAGTTATTACAAAAAAAAAATGTTGTAAAGGACGCCAGTGCTGCAGTCAGCTCTAATGGTGAACAACGGACTTGAATACACACAAATATCTCATCGCTTCTGACATCTAATTGCAGGGGCAGTGGTGGCCAAGCGGTTAAGGAAGATCCGCCAAGGTGCCACTGAGCAAAGCACCGTCCCCACACACTGCTCCCCGGGCGCCTGTCAAGGCTGCCCACTGTTCACTCAGGGTGATGGTTAAATGCAGAGGACAAATTTCACTGTGTGCACCGTGTGCTGTGCTGCTGCAATCACGTCACTTTATTATTATTATTATTTAATTGACACAATCCTCATCACTCAATGTTCAATGTTTCAACCTATCCCCACCCCAAGTCCGTATAACTTTATAAACACTTGCCTTTATCCACAGATGAAGCCTAATTTCAAGGGCATATGCGTCACGTCTTAAGGGTTAAGCAGTATTGTGATTATATATTCATGACATGGACGCTATGTGATAAGCACACAGGTGCAAACTGGGTGCCAAGTGAAGTGTTGGATCATCTTCACACAGCCTTCAAATAGGAAATAAACTGAAATCATTTAAATTGGTCTGAAGTGACAGTGACTAATTGTCACGTGTGACACACCCCAGCACGGCACCCAGTCAAACGAAATGAAGAAAGAATCAGCAAGATTCTGGTTCGGCCCCTCACAGAAGCATGTTCCATAGGTTCTACAAGCAGAACAGAGCCGCCCAGATGCTGATATGATATGATATATGGAATATGGCCTGGTACGGCGTCATATTATTCATGCAATCGGACAAACTTCACCTTCAGCTTCATAGGGGAAGGTGTGAAAACTGGAGGGAATGTGTGAGAGTTGGAATGCACTTATGCCTACAATTGAAGTTTTTCCACAGCATTTGGCCAGATGTATATAGTGACGGTTTGTAATTAATCAATGTTTTTTTTTTTTTTTTTATATAAGGCAAAAGTGCTATACAACTTCATAACATTATCATTAAAACAATAAGATCAAACTAAAACAGACACTGGTCAGTTTTAAAATGGAATAAAAAGTTTAGTTTTTTTTTTTTTTGCTCCAAACATGTTTTAAATTAATCTTTTAATCTGGACCAACTCAGCCAACCTGATTTTGCTGTTCCAAATATTAATAATCCTGGATAATAATACTGAGCATCGGACACTCTTTTACAGTTTTTCACGCAGGGACAGCGGGAACATCTAGAACATCTGCGGATCCATCTGGAAGACATCAGGGACAACGCCCATATGCCCGCAAACAGTGCGGCGCGAAACAAGTGTGGCAAGAGAAAGCATTCCTCTTACCAACAGAGACCGATAGCAGGAACACAGAGTCAGGAACATAGTGTGTGTGTGTGTGTGTGTTTCTTGGATGGGCATAAACTGGGCATAATGGGAATGCCTATGGACAAACTGCATCTGGGACCATCACTCAAGGTAAACAATGTTCAGGGAGCCATCTGCCACCGAGCAGCGCGCAATGACAGTGGGGGCTGTGAGAGAGGACAGGGGGGCCAGGGGGGTCCCAACAAGCACAAACATATGGAAAAGCAGATTTTTCCTCTCCCCGCAGCAGTCGGCGAGGGCAAATGTCAGCATGCTGCGCGGCCACGGTTGACTGTGCCGCGCTCGGCACCACCACCTGGCTCTCCTTGCTCAGCCACCGAATATGGGCAGCAGTGACACTGTGAAGCCCGTCCCCAGGGCGGACTAAACGGCCGCCGTTACTGCGTTCGGCCTCGCCCTCCCGCCCCGCACCAAACGCCCCTGCTGGCCACGCGCTCGTCCGGCGCAGCTTTCACACAAGCAGGAACCCGAAAATCTGCACCGACGCCAGCGCCGATTAACCGGATAGGATCACCATCGACGCGAGGCTGAAAGAAGATGTTAAAGATGTTGGAGCCAAATCGCCAAGCGTCCCCCTCTCTCAGCAGCTTCCATGATGTTAGAGGCAGCAGCCAGTCATGGGGAAGGACAAGCCACCGCAAAATGTCTTATTTGCTCATTTGCTCTGACCACAGGGCATGACAAACAGCGCTTTCTTGCCATCTGAGGCCAAGGGAACCAGACGTCATGCGAAAACACACGGGCGTGGGCCGACGCCCTGCTTCTCCCCACGTTGGCCCAGATAAATGAAGGAAAAACGACGGCATTTAAACATTCGCGTGAGACAACAGCTAAATCGCACCGGTTGCAGTGGTGGCCAAGAGGTTGAGGAAGCGGCCCCCGTTCGGGTGCCACTGGGGAAAGAGCCGTGCCCCACTCACTGCTCCCCGGGCGCCTCTCATGGCAATTTCGCTGTGTGCACCGTGTGCACCGTGTGCTGTGCTGCAGCGTTTCACAATGACAATCACTTCGCTTTCAGTTTACCGGTCCAAGCAACGGAATATATAAATAGAGCGGCATTAAAATAAGTCTTGTTCTGCTCTTGTTTCCCCACAGAAATCATTTAAGAAAATCATTTTCAGGAAAAAGTTGACACATATACATACCTGCAATATGTACAATATGGCCTTAAAAAAAGAGACATGACTGCTGGGAGGCTCTTTTAAACAAAACAGACACGAGGCACTGAATTCTGCTGGTGTTATTAAAAAATGATTAATAACATTATTAAAAGATTCTTCTCTTAAATGATTTCTGATGACACCTTTGTGGAAACACAAAAGTGGCTGCAGACAGAGACTAATTTTGAGCCATGACATTTTGAATGCAGAGGGGGAGAAGTGTATGGATGCATTTCTATTTATTTCGCTGACTTGTACTCAAGTCCATTAATTGATTAATCCAGTTGTTCATTTAGTTCTGGGTTTAAAGAACATGGCAAGGATTTTTATTATCCAATTCATGGCAAACTGTGATAAAATGAAATGAAGTGCAATATTTCAGCAGGCAATATTTCCTTTCATATGCCGTTTACTGATCATTAATTCCTTTGCTCTTACTTTTGTGGAAAACTTGATTTGATTAAAATGAGATTGCTTAAGAAATCCATTGGTCATACAAATCTTGCTCATTTGACATCAATGCAATGTATGATATGTGTTGCAAATTCTAGCAAGTTTGTGAGCACCACATCAAATAATCTGTCTGATACATAAATTTGTGACTCTGACGCAGCCAAAATGCAAGCAAGCACACAAAATGATGTCTGTAGTTAGAGTACTAAGCTAGTTTCTTCTTACAAGATCTTGCCCACTCAACCAAAGCTTCATAATGCAAAAGTGAAGTGATTGTCATTGTGAAACACTGCAGCACACGGTGCACACAACAAAATGTGTCCTCTGCTTTTAACCCATCACCCTTGGTGAGCAGTGGGCAGCCATGGCAGGTGCCCGGGGAGCAGCGTGTGGGGACGGTGCTTTGCTTCCTTAACCGCTAGGCCACCACTGCCCCCATAAAAAAAAAAACCTTTAAACATAGTGCTGCCCCCAAGCAGTCAGAGCTCTCAATGCACCACCATCACCAAAAAACTGATAAACTCAACAACAATACACTTCCAGCCTTATTCACTCCTAATATTCTGCCCATTTTGCACATTTCTGCTCATTTTGCATGTTTGTCTTGTGTGTCCTGTATGAAATATCCAACGAGCATCCTACATGATGTTGTCCTGTTTGTCCTTGTTCAGTGTACAGAAAGTTGTACAATTTTCTTTTCTAGTCTGTGCATCATTTAAGTTAGTGTAGTTATATAGTCAAGTGTGTATATACATATATATTTTTCTTTTATTATTGCACTATGGGGGGGGGGTCTGTGTGAAACAGTATTTCAATACATGGTATACTGTGTACACCGTTGTACTGACAATAAACCTTTCTTGAATCTGATGTGACTAACCAACACTTAACCTTCACTTAACAAATGCAGCAAAAGGGCTGAAACCAGGCCACAAATCACTTGTTTTTTTTTTATTTGTATGTCCTGCACAAGATGAATGAAGCTGCCAATCCATACAAGTTAAGCTCACATAGGACTTTGGGGTGAATATGAAAACATAATACTGTTAAAAGGATTATATAATTCTTAAAAAAAAAAAAATGTACATCTTCAAAATAATGTCAGTTTCCCATTCTGCACCCTTGTTTAACCGCGGCTAGCAAAGACCAAACAAAATTAATAGGTGGAAAAAAACTGTGACGGATGCAAAAATCAATAGCAGGGAAAAAAAGAAATAATGATGAAAATGCAGCATCCACACAACTATTCAGAGCAAACATTTTAATTTCCTCTACAAAGCCTGCCCAGCTGTGTTTCCATCCCTGAGGTCAAGTCTCCTTTTACTGGGACTCTGGTACTTGAGCTGAAGGCCTTATTGGTAAAGAGAGCACAGTTAATAGATTTCCTTTCTTCTCCAAGCCGTTGTTGTCCAAAACTATTACTGATTCAGAAAAATTCTTGCTGGGGCGCTTTTGTGGAGGGGATATATGGGGGAATAAAGAATACAACAGCAGCCTCCACCTCAAAACAAAACAAACGGGGAAAAAAAACTGGCCTTCACGCAGAAATGCAATTTCACCAGCTCCCCTCAGTCAGGACCGGTCTTTTTCGTGCTAACAATGGCAGCCCATTTCTCTCCCATTTAACAAGCCAGCCACAAACAATCGAGAGGGGGGGGGGTGCTAACAGGTTATATGAAGGCCTGCAGGGCAATATGTGGCTGAAGGTACCTTGCTCTCCGGCCCAGCCAACGCCAGCCACCAGCAGAGCCAAAAAGTCCCTTTTATTGGGACATGTTGAGCCCCTGTACTTTCAGGGTAACTGGGCTCCAGAATATTTGTAGTTAGTAAAGAGAGAGAAGAGTGAAAGTGATTGTCACACGTGATACACAGCAGCACAGCACACAGTGCACACAGTGCAATTTGTCCTCTGCATTTAACCCATCACCTTTAGTGAGCGGTGGGCAGCCATGACAGGCACCCAGGGAGCAGTGTGTGGGGACGGTGCTTTGCTCAGTGGCACCTCAGTGGTACCTTGGCAGATCGGGATTCGAACCAGCAACCTTCTGATTACAGGGCCGCTTCCTTAACCGCTAGGCCACCACTGGCCCAAACCTTACAAACTTTCCCTGACCGGGAATCGAACCCGGGCCGCGGCGGTGAGAGCGCCGAATCCTAACCACTAGACCACCAGGGACTGACTAGTAAAACACATTGATATGTTATCCATATGGCGGCATACATATTTTGATGGGACAGCTACACCACTTGTTCAACTCGCACTCGCACGCCTGATCCATTCATCTCTGAAGGTACGAGGAAGGTACGACACTCATCTAGACTCTTCTCCGTCTTGGCCCCTCGGTGGTGGAATGAACTTCCCCTCGAGGTCAGAACAGCTCAGTCACCGAGCACTTTCACACGGCAGCTCAAGACCTTCCTCTTTAAAGAATATTTAGATGAACTTGTAACCTTCTTATTGTCGAACTTGTGTACAGAATCTACAACAACGTAAATGTAAATGTATTACTCTAACCAAGGCAATAAACCTTATCTAAGATAAGAGCATCTGTTTAATGAAATGTCATGTACACGGATTTGGAGTGCTGTGTGGAGGGGAGAAAGGAGCGAGAGATGCAGTGAGAGAAGAGGGGCTGCATATGTGAGCGGCTCCTCTGTGCGTGTTGTTCAGTCCCAGCAGGAGGCTTTGGTGTCACGGCGTGTGCCGTAATAAAGACGTGCCTCCACTCGGGGACGGCGCTGCAGCTGTGGAAGCCAGTCCCAAAGCCCAGACCCAGACCCAAGATCCCACAAGCCCTACGAACGCTGTCCTCCCAGAGGTGCTGAGACGAGAGCGGGGAGATTGGGGGGGATTAGAAGGGGCACAGTGGCGAGGGGGTGGGATGTAGGGGACAACGCAGGGTCTAAACTCCACACAGCTGCTCGCGTTCTTCAGGGAACTCAGCCGGGGAGCGCCACTCAAGCGCCTAATGGCATTAATGAGGGCGGCCAGGCGGCAGTAACGGAATTGGAGCATCTCTGCCGCAGTGCTGCCTGCAGTGGGTCGCAGCGGGGAAGTGGCAGCAGAAAACCCGGGCATGGCCGGGTTAAAATGACGCGCGCTACGCTACAACACGGGATATGCATAGGATATGCTAGCCCAGGCAAGCAGACATCAGGTTAAAATGGCATGAGACGTACGACACTGGCTGTGATTGTGGCAGGACACGCAGCTTCATGGAAATAATTCCCGTACGTTTCACCATAGGATCTTTCTACAAAAAAAAGCTTGGCATGGAAGGCATTTCCGAGCAGCTCGTTCATAATATATGTACAGTGATCCATCTCATTACAAGAAAGCTACACGTCTATCAACATTCATGGAAATACTGTTACTGATATCGTATGATTAGCCTTTATTACACCTCACTCTGCACCTCGTATACTCCGAGCCTCCAGTACTGCTCGCCTTGTTCCCTCCATCTCTGAAGGTAAAAGGAAAACATTCATCTAGACTCTTCTCTGTCTTGTTGTCGAACTTGTGTACAGAAACTACAACAGAGTGAATAAAATAGATGTATTCATAGTTGGGGTCCTAGTGAACCAGAATTGATCTCTTCATCGATGGTAACTTAAGCATGTTGTAAGTCGCTCTGGATAAGGGCCAAATGCCGTAAATGTAAATGTAAATTAGATTGGCAAAGAGAGCTTGTTCAGCACTTAAATCTTTCATGTGAGGACTTTGAATGTGTCTCGTTCACAAAGCTGGATATATATATATGTGTGTGTGTGTGTGTGTGTGTGTGGCAAATAAAATTTCATGTGACCTCCAGCCCTTGTTAGGTGGAAGTTTGGGAAAAAAGAAAAAAAGGCCAAAATATTTCACAACAAAATTTCATTTTGAGAAGCAATTCAGCCATGGCAGTCAAAGACATTAATATACAGTCGTGGCCAATAATTTTGAGAATGACAAATACTGTTTTTCACAAAGTTTCAGTGTTTTTAGATCTTTTTGTCAGTTGTTTCTGAGGTGCACTGAAGTAAAATTACAAGCATTTTACAAGTTTTATAAGTTCAAAGGCTTTTATTGACGATTACATCAAGTTTATGCAAAGAGTCGATATTTGCAGTGTTGTCCCCCAAGACCTTTGCAGTTCGCCCTGACATGCTGTCACTGAAGTTCTGGACCAAATCCTGACTGATGGCGAACCATTCCTTCATAATCAGTGCTTAAAGTTTGTGGGTTGTTGTTTGTCCACACGTCTCTCGAAGATTGACCACAAGTTCTCAATTGCATTAAGGTCCATGGAGTTTTCCGGTCACAGGACCTGAATTTAAATGTTTTGTTCCCCGAGCCACTTACTTATCACTTTGGCCTCATGGCACAGTGCTCAACCATGCTGGAAAAGCCATTGTTCTTCACCAAACTGTCCTTGGATAGTTGGAAAAAGTTGCCGTCAGAGGATATTTTGGAACCATTCTTTATTCATGGGTGTGTTTTTAGGCAAAATTGTGAGTGAGCACATTCCCGTGGATGAAAAGCGCTACCATCGTATGTCCCCACATACGATGGTAGCGCTCAGCTTTTCTTCTCCGGAGAATCATTTTTCCAGATCCCCCAAACAATCGGAAAGGGGCTTCATCTGAGAACATGACTTCACCCCGGTCCTCTGCAGTCCAATCCCTGTACTTTTTGCAGAATATCAGTCCGTCCTTGATGTTTTTCTAGGAGAGAAGTGGCTTCTTTGCTGGCCTTCTTGACACCGGGCCATCTTCCAAAGGTCTTGCCATTCCTGAGCAAGCGCTGCACTGGTGGCGCCCCGATCCCGCACCTGAATCATCTTTAAGAGACGGTCCTGATGCTTGCTGAACGTTCTTGGGCACCTTGAAGCCTTATTCCATGCATTTGATCATCTCTCCTTGCAGCTTTTGATGATCTGATAAATGGTTGATTTGGCTGCAATATTAGTAGCAGCAATATCCTCGCCTGTGAAGCCCTTTTTATGCAATGCAATGATGACTGGACGCGTTTCCTTGCAGGTAACCATGATTGACAGAGAAGAAAAATGATTTTAAGAATCACTCTCTTTTTAAAGCATCCAGTCTGGTATTCTAACTCAACCAGAACAGAATGACCTCCAGCCTTGTGCTCATCAACAGTCTCACTTGTAGTAATGAGAGGATCACTGAAATGATCTCAGTGGCACAGCTGAAATGTAGTGAAAACTTCAATTTCATGGCAAAGAGAGACTTTGCAATTCATCTGATCTTTCTTCATAACATTCTGGAGTATATGCAAATTTCCATAATAAAAACGGAAGCCGGTTTTTGTCATTCTCGTCTTGGTGGCTCTGTTCTGCTTGTAAGCAGAATTTAAGGAACATGTCCCTTTGAGGAGCTCAACCAGAATCTTGCTGATTTTTCTCTTACGGACCCGTAATCGGAAAGTTGCCAGTTCGAATCCCGAACCGCAAAGGTACCACTGAGCAAAGCACAGTCCCTACACGCCGTCATGGCTGCCCACTGCTCAATCAGGGGATGGGTTAAATGCCGAGACCACATTTCACTGTGTGAACTGGGTGCTGTGGTCTGTCACATGTGACAATTAAACACTTTCACGATTTTAATTATGAAGGCAGCGTGAAGATGGTCCAACACTGCACTTGGCATGTGTGTATCACATCGCATGCATGAATACACTGTAGATGTGACACATATGCCCTTTAAATTAGGCTTTATATGTTTCTAAAGTTATACGTACATAGCTGAGCAGTGTTTGCTCAGGGAAAGGTCCTTGGCCCTTTGAAGAAAAGGGACTCCTCTGAGGTAAATGAAGCAGTTCGACGCTAGCAGCCACATGCGGCCTTCTTGGGGGTATGTGAGCTTGCAAACATTCACAGTAGTGGGGGCACAAATCTCCCACAATATTGATCCAAGACGTGCCCAAATTCAGTTTCGGCTTCATGTGACCAAATCTGCATGCAAGGTTTCTTTCAAATCTGTGACGATGAGGAGCGAAAGTGTGACGACTCCTCTCTCTTTTCAATGATCAATATAGCACTGTTGTGCTGAAAGTATTTTTTTCCATCATGTCAGCGTCAACAGTCATCCTGTGGTGGTGATAAAAGTACACAAAATGTACATAGTAAGGCCATAAGGGGAAGTGGTGGCCTAGCGGTTAAGCAAGCGGACCCGTAATCGGAAGGTGCCACTGAGCAAAGCACCGTCCCCACACGCTCCTCCCCGGTCGCCCGTCATGGATGCCCACTGCTCACCAAGGGTGAAGGTTAAAAGCAGAGGACATGTTGGGTGGTAGTAGCCTAGTGGGTAACACACTCGCCTATGAAGCAGAAGACCCAGGTTCAAACCCCACTTACTACCATTGTGTCCCTGAGCAAGACACTTAACCCAGGGGGGGACTGTCCCTGTAACTACTGATTGTAAGTTGCTCTGGATAAGGGCGTCTGATGAATGCCTTAAATGTAAATGTAAATGTTGTGGTGTGTGCACAGTGTACTGTCGTGAAATGACCAAAATTAATAATCATCTTTCGGGTCTCCATATTTCATTAGAGCATTTCTGTAGGTGTCTTCATACCACGGATCCATTTGGTGAACTAACTGAGACAGAGCAGATTCTGACCAAACGCCACAGAAACATTTCACTACACTATTGACTTTTCCACTAGGGGGAGTCAGTAAACTATAAGCGAGGCAGTCAAGACTGACATGAAGGTGTCAATAGGTGCATCCTTTCATACTCCGCACTCTCTGAGAGACTGGGACCGTTGACATTGAAAACCACAAAGATGAAACCAACAACAAAACTGAAAAAAAAAAAACAAGCATGACCACATTGTGGTGCGGTCATTCATCCGTGATGAATTTGCTACAGAACATGCTTTACCTGAGGTCGCCTTGACTGAATGCTTCTGGAGGAAGTCCAGTGCCTGGGCCAAAGCCTTCTTATTGCAATGTGTGGAGAGCTCTTCATTACATTCAAAACACCTGGAAGAAACAGTGCAAAGCCACATATTCCACAAATGTTACATCCCTGTGAGTTTCACCACAAAAATCTCAGCACTCTACTGAGACTTTTCAAAACAAGATACCCATAACGTCAGGTGTATAAAACAGCAATGTGCCTTGAAAAATCGCAGTGGGTAGATCAGAAACAAAGGTGCACATGTCCCATTAAGAGTGAAGTGACTGCTCACCAGGCCTTCCATGTGCTGAGGCTGATGGTGATGCAGTGGGACTCAGGGTGGTGGGCCTGCTGATGCTTGGTGGAATGCTGGCTCTCTGAGTGGTTGCAGCCCTGGGAACAGAGAAAATGTTCAGGTTGCCCATCCCACAGTGGCGGGGAGGTGGTGCCCTTGAGCAAGGCACCGTGAGCTGCGCTATGCTGTGTATCACAATCACAAAAATAATCACTTTTACCCCCCCCCACATTCAAAAGAATAAAAAATATTTATTATAAAAATGTGCAACTTAAAAAATAATAATAATTAATCTTGACTAAAATGTAGTGAAGTGATTGTCATTGTGATACACAAGAGCACAGCACATGGTGCACACACTGAAATTTGTCCTCTGCATTTAACCCATCACCCTGAGTGAGCAGTGGGCAGCCATGACAGGCGCCCGGGGAGCAGTGTGTGGGGACGGTGCTTTGCTCAATGGCACCTCAGTGGCACCTTGGCTGATTGGGATTCGATCCGGCAACCTTCTGATTACGGGGCCGCCATGACAGGCGCCCGGGGAGCAGCGTGTGGGGACGGTGCTTTGCTCAGTGGCACCTTGGCGGCTCTGCATTTGAACCGCCGACTTTCCGTCTGGGTCCGATTACTAGTCCACCACCGCCCCTAATAACGGGCCATAATCTAACAATCAGAATAATCAGGTAAATAAAAGGTTGCTGATACCTGGAAGCCACATTTGAGGCAGACGAGGACATCATGTGAGCCTGCAGGCTCCCCCTCAAACATATTCCTCTCACGCAGGCATTCGGAGCAGACGGACCACACACTGCCGGTCACTGCCTTCTTCACAGACGTCAGGTCCACTGCCTTGCTGACATGCTGGCACATCGACCCTGGACGAAACATCACGGTAAGAACCACGGCGGTAGACTGGTCGTGGACATCCACTTAATTCTGGCATACTTCTGTAGACGGGGAAGGCCCTCATACCAACTTCATCGGATGACTCCTCATCCCGCGTTTTTTTCGGCCTGTTGGTCCGCTTGGTCATGTCGGCAGTTTTTAAAGAGAACGGGTCTTTCAGCCGCATCTACACTTAACAAATACAACCACATATTTATTCTCACTTCCATGAACCTCAAGAATAAATTAACAGAAATTAGACCAACGAATGAACGGGACTATGACTAGGACGGTAACACCTAAGTGATAGATCTGCACCAAACTTGCATATCATTTTGTCTTCCCGATCAAGGCACTTTACCCTGTAACAGCAATTTAATGAGGCTGCTATCTGAGCAACAGATTCTCCTCTTCTATGCCACGAGAACCCTCTAATAACCTCACTACTGTCAGCTCACTGCACGTCATTTACAATTGGCCATACAGCCCTAGCGTTCGTGTCCGGGTCTTAGCATCTAGAGTCGACGGGGAGGTGCGGTGCCGACACCCTCACATCGCATCACGTCACGTCACGCTAATGGGCTCCAAATAACTGTTCTCCGGGCTGAGACGGGGCACACACCGACACATCTAGGAGCTGATGGAAATTAAAAGGACAACTCACCTCTTTGGTATCACTCCCCCTTTCGGCGCTAACTAGCTAGCCAGCTAGCTAGCAAACGTTTTGACTGCCGAGTGTAGAAGTTACGCTTGGAGGACGGGCTGGGGGGGGAAAGGACTCAAACTTCGCGAACAGACACAACACAGATAATAGAGATATGTATATAACGTTGGATTTAAAGGGGCCGAACTTCGGCGTTGCTGGGGAACATTTCTGCAGCACCACTTCCAGTCAAATCGTCACGTCCTGAGGTCAACAGATGACGCCATACGGCAACGCGCACATGTCAAATTCAGCAGCGTTTCGTCGAGCGCTTCCGATTTCCTTTTTTATTGATCCATATTTTATTATGTTATATTATCGAAAATACCATAATATTCTATATTTCTATTAGAATAGCCATTTCAATCAGAGTTAGAATTATAGAAATATAATTCTATGTAGTAGTCCACTGGGTAACCCAGTCGAATATGAACCAGAAGACGATTACTACCGTTGTGTCCCTGAGCACTTAACCCTGAGTTGCTCAAGGGGGACTGTACCAGTAACTATGGATTGTAAGGTGCTCTGGATAATGATAGGGAGTGAATGATATATGCCATAAATATAATGTAAATGTGTTATTCCTTGTCAGACTTCACTTTGGATAATAAAAAGAAAATTCTTAACACACGCAAACATTTGTAATACATAAACTCGTCACTCTATTTCATCTCAACACATTTTCCGGAATAGTTTTCAGGGTCGGACGCGCTGCGAACTGCTCCGCGGTTCTGTATGGTCCTCTTTGCGTGCCGTACTCCGTCGCGCATGCGCACTGCGCGACACCCGGCTGCCGGCTATGCGACGCAACTAGCTGACCAAGTAGGAGAAGTTTGAGAGGGCGGCGGCGACGGCCAGAACTTTGCCGAGTAAACTGGTCGAAACTTTAATTTTAATACGATGGCTTTAAACAGATGTTCGAGAGTCGGGAAAATTATTCCAAGCGTTTTGCGAATTTATGGCACCCCAGCGGGCAGCGGCACGGGAGCTGCGACGAGGTCGCACGGAATCCGTTTCCCGAGCGTGCGACGTGAGTGTTCGCTGTTAACGTTTTTAGTGGGCAACACGTTAAAAGTAAAAGGTAAAAGTTCCAAGCGTCGTCCAGAACGATTGCTCGTTCTCGGCACGGTTTTGCGGGAGTTTGCGGACGCGGAGGACGAGGTCGGGCTTCACGTGTCTCGTCTGGATCTCTCTGCATTTCAGACGCGCTCGTCGGGCGGGTGGGATCTCCGTGTCGCGCTTACAGCTCCTCTCCCGCCACCGACGTGTCGTACGAGCAGCTGAAGGCGTCGCTCGCCGCCCGGACGGGGGTGGTGGTTGATGTCCGGGAGCCGTGGGAGCTTCGAGAGTACGGCAACATTCCGGGATCGATTAACGTGCCTTGCAAGTATTTCACGCAATTATCAAATCATGCACATACGTATGAGCGGCCGTTTGGGAAATATTTCAGACTTTTGTCACACAAACACATGTGAAACATACACGTATGAAACTGACAAGCATGCATTTATATTTCTGAAAACTCACACACACGCACACACATATGGATGCACACACATGTGTATATATGAATAACTCAAGCCCCTCTGTCTGCCGAGCGCCGCCACGCTACCAGCCACAGCGTGGCTAAAGTGAAGTGATTGTGATACAGAGCACAGCACACGGTGACACAGCAAAATATGTTCTCTGCATTTAACCCATCACCCTGAGTGATCAGTGGGCAGCCATGACAGGAGCAGTGTGTGGGGACGGTGCTTTGCTCAGTGGCACCTCGGCGGATCGGGATTCGAACCAGCAACCATCCGCTAGTCCACCCCTGCCCCCTACTATGAATATATATACTGTATATATATATTTTTTTCCTTTACATACCTTATTCCTGTGAGTTTGGGGCAGTGAAGACATAATACATGGATACGCTGCTATGAGAGAAAGAGAAGGGAGAGCGGTGTCGCTACCCGGTTTGGACTGCGCATGCGCTTTGAATCGGGTCTCCACACAAGAATCCACAGAACTGCCTTACGGATGTAGTGAAAAGTTTTCACTCACACAAACATGTGAAAAGCTTCACTAATGCTATATGTGTTGTGTGTGTGTTTAACACACAGCTTAAGTTTTTGTTTGTTACATAAGAGTATTTCATGTGTATCTGTGTGAGCGTTTCATATATATATGTGTGTGTGTGTGTGTTTTCAGTAGTATAAATGCATGCTTGTCAGTTTCACGTGAATGTGTGTGTGTTTCACATGCGTTTCTGTAACAAAAGTCTGAAATATTTCCTGAACGTCCCCTCATACATGCGCCTTTAATATATCTCATTCTTAAATGTTATATATTTAATGTTATTGTAGCAGTAATTATATTTATTATTTGTTGTAATAGTAACTGTGTTTGGTTTAGCCAAATAGTAAATTAGTACTCTAATTACATTTGCAATATTAGAAATAATATGAACCATATTTCAGTACCTTTGTATTTGTATTTAATTGGATTGATTCCATCCGTCACAAATACCTTTGCGCTTGCAGTGGGACAACTCAACCAGGCCCTGCAGCTGACACCAGGGGAGTTTAAGGAGAAGTATGGGGGGGACATGCCCTCACAGACAGAAAACATCATCTTCACCTGCCTGGCGGGTGTCAGAAGCAAAACTGCTCTGGATTCAGCAATCTCCTTAGGATACTCCAAGTAAGTACACTGTTGTGTTTAAGCAATAACAATTATATGTTCATCTGCTCCGCCCACTACATATTTTGTAAATATTTTGATTGACATTTGACCCTTGTTTGTTTCTTTTTTCCCTATTCCAGTGTTCAGCACTATCCAGGCGGATGGCAAGACTGGGCAAAACATGAAATATTACAGAGCAAACAATAAAAAAAAAACCATGCAATTTACTTCTACAAATGCAATGTGAATTTACATCCTGTAATTTCACACATGAGCACGTGTGGCCGAGATTTACAATTTACGTTACAATACTGGAGATGTATCCAACAGATGAGTATATGAGGTTTCTTCAGGGTGTTCGTGTGTACGGTGAGAGCGTGCTGTTAAAAGCATGTCTGAGTTCGGTCTGAGAGTTTCAATTATTTACACATTGTAAAATGTACAAAAGGGCTCTATCCATATGTCCAGATGTAAGGTGAAGGACGTTAGAGTAGCTGTGTGCCTCCATCGTTTTCATTCTTTGCATTATTTTAAATAGGATCTGTATCCTTAAGGCTATATTGATTTTTGTAAGTGCAATGAAAGAAAAATAAAGACAACCCATGAAAAGAACTGGTTTGTTCTTTGTCAGCCCTATTTTTATTTCATTTGTCATGGACACATGTCACTGTGGCACTGTGTAGGACAGGTTATTTGTTAAGGCCTAATGAAATCATCTTGGTAATTGTGCTCTGGCATTTTCTGCACTCCAATATGAAAAGCATTCAGCGGCGCATCGGAAGATTCCGGTGTCGTGTATAACAAATGATGTATTCAGTTCAGGTTTTGGGCAATGAATTTCCGAGGCGGTGGCTTTATCTACTGTACAAACAAGTGAGTCACTTGCATAAAAAATATATTATTACAGCAAGGACCGGGCCGTATGCTACATGTGCGTTATGCACCGTTTAGTCCTATTTAATTCAGAGCTAGAAATAAATCGTCGTGTACAAATATCTTTTCATTATAATAGATACTCCAGCCCCCCCCCCCCCAGTGAAATGTAATGAGATTACGTCTGTACCAGCACTGCTGAGCAATATGACGCCCAGGTGTTTAAGCTCATTTGTCCTTTGCTCACGTCTCAGAGGGCCACTGCCTCCACCCGCATCTCACATGCCTGCCACATTTGAGATATTCGGAAAGAATCCCGCAAACGAAATAAAATCAATTTGTCAAAATCTGCTCCACCCCTGATGTTCATAATGGCGAGGAGAGAACAAGGGAAAGAAATGGGATCATTAACTGATGTGCAGTAAAGTCAAAGATCCATGTTTGTTATGAGGCCCAGAATTTTGAACGGACACTAATGACGGACCTTTTCATATCACATCATGCGTCTTCCCACATCCTTTAGACACCCCAAGCACGAATCCAAGACAAAGCCCCACAGTCCCTACATTTTCCAAGTAGACAGGCTAATTTCCCCCCTTTAATACTCGTTTATTCCCTCAAATCCCCTCATTTTGCGTAATTCCAGACCCAGCTAATGACTGTTTCTGTCAAAGTCTTGCCCACGTTGCCCTCCCTCTCCCGCCTGACCTCATCAGGACACTCCTTGCTGCGCCCCACTCGCAATTAAAGCCAGCACCCATCAGGGCGCATCAAATCAGCGCTGCACCTCCTGCCTAATGGGCCCTGCCGCCTCCTCGCGGGGCCCTGGCAGATGGCTCTGTGGCAGGTCGTGCGCATCGCGCTCCGGAGGCTCGACATTCCAGAGCTGCTGGATCATGCTCTGAGCCGGGCCTTATAAGAGGGTCGGGTTGCGGAAGGGCGCCACTCCTCGGCCCTGCCAGACCCCGAGCTTCGGAGAGAACGAGCACGAGCTAGACCTGGGCCACCATGAGCCGCAGCCCTGAGAGGATTTCGTCGTACCGTCGGCATTTTGAGGAAGGCAGCGCCTTGTCCTACCAGGTGAGGGTGTCCAGTCCCTCTCCCCCGCGCCGCGATGTCAGGCACCGCTCTGCCAGCTACACCCGCCCCACTGCAGCTAGGGACCTCTCTTTGGGCCGCAGGACCATCTCCAGCACCCGCAGACCTATCATGGCCAGGTGAGTTCTGAAGAGAAGTGATATTTCTGGGTAATATCAGAAACGTTGGGTCATTACGGTGAGGTTGTCACCGAACGGTTGCAGCGCCAGCATGGGAGCCCTTTGTGTGGGAACAGCACTGGATCTGGAAAGTGCATCTGCCGAGAACCAGGAGTACCTGAGCACCCGCACCAGTCAGCGGCAGGAGATGGTCGTGCTGAATGACAGGCTGGCTGCCTACATTGAGAAGGTAGCACATACTCTTACTTTCTACCATTAAAGAGATGTCTATAAGGCGTAAAAATAAAAAAGAATTCCACAGCACACCCTTATGACCTTTCAGCTTCTCCTGGAAGCAGGGCCTGCTTTTCAGGCCCATGTTTGACAGAATTGGTCTGATTTGAGCACGCTTGAGTGTAGAAACACGCCTTCTGGCTGCTGAAACGGAGCAGCGCATTACGCGCTGATCTGGGCAGTGAGCACATTCCAGCACGCCATGTACAGGGGGGTAATGAGTGGTCTGCACCGCTCCGTCTTTAAAGGTCCGGTCACTGGAGCAACAAAACAAGTTGTTGGAGGCGGAGATTGAAGGCCTTCAGAATCGCTTCGTGAAGCCCACGGGCCTGCGCAAACTCTACGAGGATCAGCTGGGCGAGCTCAGGAGACAGGCGGACCAGATGAAGAACCATCGGGTATGTCTACGTATATGTATGCATGTGTCTTTGTATATTTATATATATATACACACACACACACGTACACACATGCACACACACACACACAAGCATATATATATGTGTGTGTGCATGTGTGTGGTTGTAGAAAGAGAGAGACATCCATACATTTACCAACTAAACTTTGATGGGGTTTTAATTCCAATAAACTGACCTTTTTGAAAGATCAGTGTGACCAGACACTGAATCTTTATATATGTTGTAGGTTTTGCACACAACATATTTAGAATTAGAAATAAAAAAAAAGTAAGTGAAACCAGTTGCAACACTTTGATTTGGTCTAAAGATAATTTTATTGTAAAGGTACTTAGTAGTGCTTGTTTGAAAGGACATGGCTATTGCTGCTAAAGACGCCATGGCAGGTCAGCTGGAGATGATCAAAGTCAGGTATGAGGAGGCGCTGGAGCTGAGGAGAACGGCCGAACTGGAGATCGAGAATTTCCGCCCGGTGAGTTACCGCACAACGCGGTGCTCCATCATTTTGTCAACAGAACCTATTCCATAACCTTCGTTTTAATTTTGAAGGAAGTAGATGCGGCCACGTCTGCACGCATTGCTTTGGAAAAACAGATGGACAACCTGGATGTGGAGATTGATTTTCTCAAGAGGATCCAGAAGGAGGTAGAACAAGACCAATCATGGTCGTGATTTGTGGATAAAAACTAACTAGAATAACTAATAACTATAATGATAATGTTGAAACAAATAACAGTGTCTTTTTATGATATTGATTCCCAGGAAATAGACGAGCTGATGAGCCAAATCTATTCGGCTCAGGCCTCGGTCGAGGATGCATTCTCCCTGCCAGACCTGTCTGCCGCGCTCAAGCAGATCCAGCTACAGTACGACAACATAGCGGCCAAGAACCTACAGGTACTGAGGAATCGAATGTCTATACCTAGTTCTTATAATAATAGGTATTGTTGTTTTTATTATTTGCAATTTTTTTTTATTTAATAAACAATACCTTATACTGTTTTTTTTTCTCTTCAGGAAATGGATACGTGGTATAAAACCAAATTTGACGATTTGAACCAAAAGTCCTTCAAACACCCGGATAAGGTCCGGAGCACAAGAGAGCAAATTACAAATGCCAAAAAAGACGTAAGTGCGGTCAATGTGCACCTGTGAGTCTGTATTGGTCTTAAATTAATACAAAGAGTAGTCGTGTTGAATGGAGCCTGTTCAAAGATATCATGTCCTCCAAAGATTCAAAACAAAGAACGGGACATGGACGCCCTGCAGACCCGAAACGAGGCCCTGGAGGCACAGATTCGTGAAGCTCAGGAAAAATACAAGAAGGAGCTGGAGGATCTCAATGTGAGTTTCTGCTGTGTCCAGAAACAAACTCAAGAAATTCAGTATTAAGTCATTACAGACTAATTTATATATGCTCATATTGCCAGTAATTTTATCACATTATTATGATTATTATTTTTTTCTTTGGGATATAATTGCATAAAGTTATGCAAAATACTGCTCAAATAAAATGAGATTTAAAGAGATTTTTCTATATTTACCAGGTTACAAACCACACGACAGTGAATAGTAATATAATATTTTATCTAATTATTTCAATTTCAACAGAATGCACTGTGACAAAAAAATGTGGGGTTGAAAGGTTTAGTATAACTTGACATATCTGAAAATAGAACTGCAGCTCCACTGGCTGCACAGCCACTCATTGGCAGATTGCAGATGTAATTGCAACACTGATTTCAGACATTTATAAATCAGAAAATAATTTAGTCTCTTTTTTACAGGCCAGGATTGAAGCTCTGCAGGTGGAACTGAAATCCACCAAAGAGAAAATCGCCCTACACCTCCGCGAGTACCAGGACCTGCTCAACGTGAAGATGAGTCTGGAGATTGAGATCACCACATACAGGTAGAAGACCATTATACGTTCATCACATGCAGCATGTACCATTACTAGGTCGTACATCACAAATCTGTTACCTGCTAATGTTTCTCTCCAATGCATTTCATAGGAAGCTGATTGAGGGTGAAGACACACGTATCACCAGCATGGTGCAAGGCACGATGGGTATGAGTGCCATTACTGCTGGGATGGGTGAAGCTAGAGTGGGAGCAGTGGGCATAGGTGCAGGAATGCAGGACGGTGCTTGGGTAGGTGCTGGAGTTGGTCGCAGGGCTGGAGCTGGAGGCTCCGCTGAATTCGGCACTGGGCTTGATGGGAGAATGGGCGCTGCTGGGATTGGTAGCAAGTTTGGTACTGGAGTGGGCGCAGGAATTGGGGGCGGGCTTGACGCTGGAGCAGCTACTGGGAAAAGTAGTGGGCTCGATGCTGAAGGGGTTGCGGGGATTGGTACCAAACATAGTGCTGGAACTGGTGCCAGAGTAGGTAGCGGGCTTGGCAGTGGAATGGGCGCTGGTATCGGTATTGGGGTTGGCGCTGGAGCGGGTGCTGGTATCGGCAGTGGGGTTGGTCCAGGAGTGGGTGTTGGGATTGGTAGCAAACTTGGCCCAGGAGCAGGTGCTGGCATCGGTGGTGGGATCAGCACTGGACTGGGTTCTGGGATGGGTGTCAAAATTGGCACCGGAGCTGGTGCTGGGATCAGTGATAGGCTCGGCGCTATAGTGGGTGCTGGCATAGGTGGTGCATTGAATGGAGGGACTATTGAATCCTACACCAAGGAGCAGGCTGTGGAGCTGACAGAAAGAAAGACCGTGCTAATCAGGTAAAAGAAGGGATGATGATGATGCTGATGATGATGATGATGACATGATGACCATTTGGATGGGTCTATTTCTTTGACTTATTTTTATTTATGCCCACCTTAGGACAGTTAAAACGGACGAAGACATTCTGGAAAGCAACACACAGGAGAGGAGCTATATAATTTCTGGAGCAGCTGATGAAGAGGAGTAAGGCGACAGACCATGACCCTTGACCTCGCTCTGCAGACCAATACAAGTGGTCTCAGCCCAGGTCCTGACCCTTGGCCCCCCAAACAAGACCATGAAGATGTCTACGTCTTCAAAAAGCTCTGCTCTGCCTTCAGGCTTTTTGTGGGACTAAAATCCGTTTAAATCCGATGGCAATTGGTGGCAAAATTGTGTGAATTGCATGACGTCCCATTGACCAGCTTTTTCATTCGGACCCGCTGCGTGCCTCACTCTGCTTATTTGCAAAGATATAGAAATAAAGTTGTCAGCATTCAGTCTGTCACTGTCCAGTGTGTCATTCAGAGTTTAAATAACACAATGATAGAACATTTCTAAAGCCACAGAAATGAGAGAACGTGGAGAAAGTGTGATTTGTAAAAAAAAAAAAAAAACATGGTCACCTGAGGCAGGGTCTGTCACCTTGACATCCTCTCCCGGCCGGGGGGGAAGCCTGGCCATCAAAGGGGCTCGGCGCTGCCGCGAAGTGAAGGCGCACAGTCGCCGCCTGTCCTCATTCCATCCACACCCACACCTTATCCATCTGCCCGTGATCGGAAGTGAGCGGCTCACGCTGGAACATGCCAAACACCCTGAGCGTCCCGCTGGCCGCACTCGCTGCTGATGGGAGGCGTGTGAGCGACCCAGAAATATTTTTTTCATTCTGCTGTGGTATCGAGAAGTGGCTGAAAAAAAAGGTACATGGATGTTATTCATGGCAACCTCACACACACACACACACACACAATGAGTGGGAGAATTGCAGGACGTTCATGTAACGTCAGGCCATACGTTACACCAACAGTGGACCACAAAGGCAGGAGATGATCTGTGCAACATGTGACACCGATAAACAAAAAGCCGAGCTGACAAAAGAGCATTGCGGGAAGACAGAAACACACCCTGCGAGCCTGCAAGTGGGGATCTGCCATGTATTTACTGCATCTGACAAGGGGTGTCTTCTATGGTGTGTATGTGTGTGTATTTGGTGTCCCTGACCTATGCCTGCAAGATGTAAGGCAGCTTCTACCGGGAGCCACGAGTCACCAGGGACAAAACATAAGAGTCCAAATTCAGTGTCGAGGCACAGTAAAAGGTGAAATATGTCTGCACACAGTCCATTAAATGCAAATTCCCTGCTAATCACGTCCAGCAGAAGATCTGACCACTCCTGAAATGGGTTCCATTGTGAAAATGTTATAGAATAGAGAAAATGGTGAATGGACATGTGATATTAAAATGTTCCTTGTACTCGTTTATGTATACTTCCAGAAGGGCTGCCGCTATGATGGGAGGTTTTATGAGGTTCTCTACTCCAGCATATAACTTTTCCGTTGTATGTCTATTTTTGCCTTTGGACCTGAACTGTTAATAATTAATTACATAATGCAAATTATTATTATTATCTCTCTCTCTCTCTCTCTCTCTCTCTCTCTCTCTCTCAGCGTGAGGCTTATGTATATTTATATGTATATAAATTTGACAACAGCCTGTCCAAGACACAAGGATACAATCTGCATGCGTTGTGCCAGACACTCGTTTACCCGGTCGTCATTTTCACAAGCTCATCCCACCCAAAAATTTTGGCTTGGAAAATAGTGAAAGGTTCAAAGATGACAGAATGAAAGGATGAAAGCAAAGAATTGAATCATTGTTAAATTATCTCATTTTGTGAAATTGGTTGAAAATTTTGATTGCTTGGGCTATTATATGCATATTAGCATTCAATGCTAGTGTTCTAGCATCTAATGCTAACAATAAAATGCTAACAGGGCAGGACCACGATGCGTCATGTGAAATTTGATGTTGTTTGGAGTGTGTTGAGAAAATAGCATGCTAATGTTAGCATGCTAATGCTAAAGCATCATGTCTAAAAAAAATATTTTTGCATGTTAACGCTAGCATGCCAACATCAACAGTGCTAACAGGGTGGAAGCATGATGAGTCATGTGAAATTTGGTAATGTTTTGTATGCCATTTATCTTGGTTGGATGACCAAAAATGTTACCATTTGTTGCTCTGTAAAATGAATGGGTTCCAATGGGACGATGGAGAGATGAAAAGGAGTGGAGAATAGGGGGATGAGTGGAAGGAGTTTATATGTGGTTGAACTGGTTACTGTTATGTAATAGGTGAAATGTGTGTTGGTTGGACGGCTGATAGTGTGACTATTGTTGCACTGTTAAATGAATGGCCTTCAATGGGACGATGGAGGGATGAAAACGAGGAGTTTGGGGTAGGGTGATGAGTGGAAGGAAGTTAAATGTGGTAGAATTGGTAACATTGGTTTAATAGGTGAAACATTGTAGGAATGCTAACATTCTGATCATTGTCTGATCAATGCATGGGTGTGAATGGGATGATGGAGAGATGAAAAGGAGGAGTGGAGGATGATGGAAATGAGGTTAAATGTCGTAGTATTGGTTCAATTTGGTGAAAAGGGGAAATATGTAGTCTTTTAGAAGGCTGAAGGTGTGACTGTAGCGTCTGTATAAAATGGATCCCCTTCTATTCACTTATAATGGGAAATTTAAGTCGTCCCCAGTTCCGCCCAATCACACTTCTCCGCTTTTTTGTAGAATGTGCGAGGTGCGTTTTTATACATTTTCCAGAAAAGAATTAAAATAACTGGAAAAGGGAAGTTTGTGAAGAAACTTCGATTTTGGCTTGGGAAGCAGTTAAAGGTTAAAAGGTGCCAGAATGAGAGTACGAAGGGAAGGAGCGGAATCATTGACTAATAAATGAGTTTATGCAGTTTGAGCCAATTCTATGAAACATTTGAGAAGGAAGAGAAGGAAGAGATAAGCGGCGAGGAGAGAGGAGACGGAGCTGTCCATGGTCCTGTCCAGCTCGGACCACCATCCGTTCAAAAGCCGAAAAAAACGAGAGTCGTTCAGATGCAATGATTTAAATCGTTAAAGAGGCAGGAAACCGGCGAGTCACTCGATTTACCGGACAGCCTAACGAAAACATCGTTTTAAAGTTGTTCTTTTTTAATGCAAAATAGAAGCATTTTGGAAATGACAAATTATGCATTTGGAAATGACAAATTATGCTTTAAAATAACACAACTGTATAAAACTATAAAAGTCAACGTTACGTTCTATAAGGAAGAGTATTTTTCGATTACGAAGTGACCGCTGAAAAGACGGGATTCGCAAAAACCTTTTTTTTTTTTTAACTACAAAACCAAACGAAATGCAACGTTCTTTTTTCTTTCCTGTGGATGGGGGGCGTATTTAAATGACTTTGTGAAGAAGCCTCTGGAGTCGGAATAATAAGCAACGGCGGGGACGTTTCCCAGCGTCCGGAGGAAGCTTCGAGAAGGCCGAAAGTCGGACTGACTCCTCTCGCACCCCGAGAAACAGCAATTAGGCCCGGCTGACACGCAGCGCCATTCAGCGGCGGCCCGGCCGGAATAAATTTGCCTAGAAATGAACGCGCCGGGCAGCAGGGAGAATCGGGGAGACGGGGGAGCCCCATTCCGGCGCGCGGGAGTGAAAAACGGTATGAATTTGTAAGGTGCACCGAAACATTTCGATTCCGACACGTCCACGCCCCATTGTGCGCGTCCTTTCAGGCCCCCAAAACGAGGCGAGATGCGCCTGAAAGGCCAGCGGCGGCCGCGCAGGGACTTTCACCGATCTGCGCACGCATGACCTGCGGCCAATCGCCGTGGACGCTGTAGTCCGGGTTAAAATCCCGATCGTGTCATCTGGCGGGACTCCCATCCAGAAGCGTCCCACCCGCATGCGCAGCTGGTCCGGCCCGCGGATTTATAATCAGATATGGAACCGCACCGTTAGTTATATTATCATTTTTCATTGCATATTCAGATTCCAAACATAGAGTGAAATAATAATGGACGGTTTTGGGGGGCCCTGGGAAAAGGAGGGTCGGGGAATGTGAGGTTTTATGGTGGCTGTTTTTCTCCGGAGCTCTGGGAGGCTTTTGAGTCTTTGTGGCGGTCGCAGATGAAGTGGCGAACCCCTGGCACTCCGGGGCAGTTCGGGGCTCTGAATGGGGTCCCTGGTGGGACATTGCGCGACGCAACCGCGACGCTTTACAGAGGTCGTTGTCCCCTTACATTCACGGCTCATTACGGGGTAACCTGTTCCACCTAAAAGGCCACAAGAAGCTGAGAGGCAGCTTCTTAATTTACAGCCCGGATGGAAGGACGATTTTTTTTTAACCGAGAACCATTCTGGGGAGACGGGGGTCCATAAAAATGTTCTGGAATGTTCCGATGGAGTCTCCAATAAGGCCTCCACCATGTAATTAATGTGTCTTATTTGGAAAAAGGGAGCACAATGCCACCGTTCAGGCTATTTAATTTCATTTAATTTTCCATCTCATTTGGCCCGAACACTGCCCTCCCTCCCTCCCTCTCTCTCTCTCTCTCTCTCTCTGTCTCTCTCTCTCTCTTCATCAAGTGGGGACGGGTGTGCGGGGCGGAGGCCGGTCCGGATGGGAACCAGTCCGGACCGGCAGCGTTAATAAATAACCGCTCCGCGCAGCGGGTCCCTGCGTGCGCCCATTCAGGAGGGGGCTCGCGTGTACCACCCCCCCACCGACCCCCCCACGCCCTTTCACTCGATAAGCGGCGAGGAGAGAGGAGGAGCGGCGGGGAACCCCAACCTCTCCATCACCGGCCGCAGCGCATGCAGGGTCCGCGTCCAGCCCCCCCCCCCCCCCAAAAAAAAAAAGAGCATCGGGGTCACACGGAGTGTCCAGAAGTCACGCACACACACACACACCTTTGCCGTCCCAGGTAAACTTGCAAAAAATCTTCATTAAGAAAACCATTACCGGAGGCCACACCCAAGCATCAGGTAAATGCACCGTAATTAAACGCAGTCCTGATCTGCTTAATTTGCATGATGATAACAACAGCAATAATAAAAGAGTCCGAATAAATCACGTGTTTTCGTTCTTTATTAAAAAATAAATAAAAACGAGTGGACGACTTGTGGTCGCTCTCTCTCTCTATCTCTCTCTCTCTCTCTCTCTTTCCCGTCGGGTACCTGCCCGCTCCCAGTCCGGCACACGCCGGGACTCAATGGGACTTAACAAGTCCCCCCCCCCCAAAAAAAATACCCCACTCCCGCTCCCCTTTGTCCACGCGGGAACCCGCTCCGCTGCCAGGGGAGGGATCCGTGGTCTTTGAAGTTAAAAGGACGCAGCCAAGTAGATTTAAAGTAGTCACTGATTTCCAAAAAAAAAGCGCCTCGTAAAGAAACAATAACGAGGGAGGAGGAGGAGGGGGGGGCAGAATTTATGGAGAAATTATACAGTGGATTTGTCACTTAAAATATCGGAACTGTCCGGCGTACAAAGCCCCACGCTGAGGATTAATGGTCGCGCCAGACCTTTGATTCCGCGCCCCTCTTTTCTCTGCCCTTGACAAATTGGATTTTGGGGATGGGAAGGTCGCCGGGGCCGATTGTCCCCCCCCCCCCCGACCGCTCGGAGCGCTTCATTATGCGCCGGGAGGGTGAGAGAGGGTGACGGGAGCGTCTCCATGTGACCAGAGCGCAGCGCGCAGCTGCTGGAAGAGCGCAACTCTCTCACCGCCGGGGCCGCGTTTAGAAAAAGCCGCGCCGGAGTGGCCGGCGCGTCACTTGGCGGCCGGAGACGGGCCTGCGCGCACCCCCCACACCCCACCCGAGACATGCAGCCCAGCCGGAGCCCCGCCGTCAGCGTGTTCGCGGACTGCTGCATCCCGGGCGGCCTGCGGATGGGACCGGTCCCGGGGACCTTCAAGCTCGGGAAGTACGTGACGGACCGCAGGGACGTGGGCCTTAAGAAAAAGGTAATCAAGTCTGCAATTTCGTTCTTCGTCAAACTTCATTATTGTCCTTTAAATTAGCTTTAACAAAACGAATGACATTTTTACATATTTTTAGTTGATTTTACATATTCATTAAATTTTGGATTTTTTTTTTTTATTTAATTTTTTCTTCAGTCCAATTCTCTCTACTTTTCCTTTTCTTATTCCAGGAAGACGCGTCCATCGCGCCAGGGCGCATTAATTGGCTTTGGCACGTTGGGGAATAATTGAGTTCTATTAACGCAGAGACGCGTCACTCTCGGCTCCTGCTTAACCGCCTTAATAAGGACGAGATTTCGGACGCCACTTAAAGCACAAAACTGCGCAGCCTCGAGCGATTTAAAATGGGACACGGTTCGATGGAAGCTAAAACACACGCATACACACACACACACACACACACACACACACACACACACACACACCACTGCTTTATTAGTCAATGAAAATAAATCCTGCTTTTTAATTTTTAGAAAAAAAATTCTGGACAACGTGAAAATATCCCGTTTTTAAATATGGGAATTCTCGCGTGTGTTGCCGCGCCCCTGATTGACGCGTGTAAACGCGGCGCCGCGGGCTGCCCCACGATCATCAGGTGCAATCTCCGTGTCAAATGTCACGCTTTAATCTCCCATTTGCCGGGGCGCTTTAGAGACGCGCTGTCGCTCCGCAAATTCGTTTCTCGTATCAACTCAATTAAACGGCCGCCGCGGGTTAACAGGGCGCGTAAAGACGCGTTAAAAACGACGCGCTCGCCGGGGACTTCTCAATTAATAACCTTTTTTTAAATTTTGTTTTACAAAAAAATGGTAAAGAAAAAAATGGAAATGAACCTTCGAAACGAACGTTAAACGCAGTTAAGAAATATTATAGAGTTTGGGATTTTTTATTGTATTTATTTTTTTTTGCTCTGAATTGAACGCGGCTTGGTTTCTGTCTCCACAGATCCGCCTGCTCAGGGGGGAGTTCGTGGACGAATCGGGCAGTTCCGTCCCGGACTGGATCGGTTTTATCCGCGCAGCCAGAAACAGCCAGGAACAGAACCTGGAGGCGGTTTCCGAGCTCCCCGGGGGTCAGGTGAGCTTTCAAATAAACTGGAAAATATAGACATTATAATAATAATAATAATAAAAATAAATCGTTATAATTGGTTTTGATGAAACGATTAAATGCGTTTATTTGATTTTTCTATTTCAGATTTTCTACCGAGTCCTGAGAGAAATCCAGCCTGGAGAGGAGCTCAGTGTGTGGTACTCCAACCCGCTGGCGCAGTGGTTCGACGTCCCCACCACGGCGACCCCGACGCATGACGAGAAAGGTGAGTGGCAACCTGTCACGGCTCAAACTTTATTGTCCTCGTTTCTAAACGAAATCCGATCCCGTCGTACCGCGCGAACGTTCACTCGATTAAAACCCACGCGCAGCATTATTATTATCGACAACAAAAAACTTAATTATTATCATTGTTATTATTAAAATCCAATTAGGACGCGCGGTGGAGTATTTCTAATTACTGGCCGCGTTAATTGAATGTTTCTCACTTTATTAAACCGCGACGCACTCCACCTAATGACAAAGTGGACGACGGCAATTCGTGGTGGGAGGAGGACGGAGGGTGGTGTGTGTGTGTGTGTTTGGGGGGGGGGGGCGGTTAACAAATGTCACCGCCTCATTAATATTCATGCGTTCGAAAGAAGAAAAAAAGGTGCGCCACGGTAAATTACGCGGCCACACCGGCCTTTGTCGCGTCGTGAATGGCAACTTTTCACGTCGCCGCTATATTGCGTCCCGACAGATGGGACGGTCCCATTGTCCTCGCAGGGCCGCGATTTCAGGCCACAGCTGCCGTCACTTCCACGGGAGACGGGCCAGATTGCCTGTCGCGGCGACGTGACCCCACCCGCGACCGCTCAACTGGTGTCATGCCGGCGTGAAAAACGGAACGTATGAATAATTAGAATGACTCGTTTCGAGCCCAATACAACTCAAATGAAATATTTATTGGGTTGGTGGGTGGGGATTCGTGGGTGGGGATTCCCTCAGTATCGAATCCACTTCTCATTTTCTGCCAAATAAAGTCGCGGTTCCTTCATGTTCTCTATATGTTCTCAGGCGAGGAACGCTACATCTGCTGGTACTGCTGGAGGATCTTCAAGTACCCCAACACGCTGAAGGCCCACGTCCACTTCCACTGCGCGCTCAGCGGCGGCCGCGGGATCGTGGGCGCCGAGCAGGCCCGGGGCCCCGAGAGCGCCGGCAGGTCCCCGAAGTCGGGCGACCTCCCCAACGCGCACAGCACCTCGACGTCGGACCCCGGCAAGAGGCCCGCATCCGGCTCGCCCTTCCTCGGCAAGGCGGGGTTCCCCAAGAGGCCGGGCGCGGCGGAGCAGGACAGGGCGCTGGACATGAGCGTGTCGGCCAGGAACCCCCCGCACCCGCTGGGCCCGGGCGGGGCCCCCGCGGTCCTGCACGGCGTGGGCTTCCACCCGGGCGTCCGGTCCGCGTTCCGGCCCATGGGACTGTCCAAGCTCGAGGAGCCCGCCGCCAAGGCCCACGGGTTCGGCAAACTTTTGGGGGGCGTCAAAGCCGCGCCCGCGTCCAAGTGCGCGCACCCCGCGGACCCCCGGGCCTTCCCCCTGCTCCCGCACTTCGAGGAGACCTCCGCCTTCAAGCACGTGGAGGGCAGGGTGCACCCCGGACTGCCCCCCTCGCGCTACTCGCACCTCTCGCCCGGCTTCCACTTCGAGAGGGTCTCCTTATCCCAGTTCGAGGGGGTCAAGCCCTACGGCGGGGACTGCGGCCTCCCCCTGGTGCCCTTCACCGTCTACAACGGCGAGCTGCTCTACAGCGCCCCCTACTACCCCCTCAAGCTCCACTTCGGCAACCTGCTCAAGTACCCCGACTCCGTGTCCTACTTCGGCGGGCCCGCGCTGCCCCCGGACCTGGGCGAGATCGCCATGCACACGCAGCAGCTGTCCGAGATGGCGGGGGACAAGTCGGCCCCCGCCGCCAGCCCGGGCCCCGGCAAGCCCAAGAAGGGCCACCTGTGCCTGTACTGCGGCAAGCTGTACTCGCGGAAGTACGGCCTGAAGATCCACATGCGCACGCACACCGGATACAAGCCGCTCAAGTGCAAGGTGTGCTTCCGGCCGTTCGGCGACCCCAGCAACCTGAACAAGCACATCCGGCTGCACGCCGAGGGCAACACGCCGTACCGCTGCGAGTTCTGCGGCAAGGTGCTGGTGCGCAGGCGCGACCTGGAGCGCCACGTCAAGTCCCGGCACCCGGGCCAGAGCGCGAAGAAGGCGGACGCCGAGCAGAAGAGCGACAAACGACAACGACGACGACGACGACAGCGACGTGGACGTGTGCTTCACCGACGACCAGAGCGAGCCGGAGTCCGCCAAGAACCGCGATTAACGTCCGTTCGTTTCCCCAGCCGGAGCTGCACTTTAAAACGGCCCCCCCCCCATATTTATTATTTTTTATTTTAAAAAGTATATTATGTGTTCGTTTCATAAAAAGCCGATTTGTGGCGAAAATGGTGGAAGAAATCCATGCTGGTAGCTGATTATTATTTTTAATAATAATAACAACAACAACAATAATAAAACCATCGATGCTTTTAGTGAAGTGGATTTCCAGACATATGGACCTCAGTGTAAAAATGTAAAAAGAAATCGTTGTTACGTGGGACTGTGTGGTTGTATGTTTGTTAATAACCGATATTGTACATGAACGGCATTTCTTGATATTTACAATATTTGGAATAAAATTGTACATTTGAAAAACATTTACATTCAAATGGATCCGGTCACGTCTGGGTTATTCGAATCGCCTCGACGGTCCGTTTCAAGCTGCGAAATGCGACAATATAATAAAAATAATAATAAAAGAATGGCAAGAATCTTTCCCGCCGCTCCCAACAGAAAAAGAATTATTGGTCTGCGAAGGAGGAGGAATAACTTTTATTACGCGCGAAAGTGACCAGAAAGTAATACCGAAAATAACAAAACGGGTGAAAGGAGAGTCGCGGACAACGCGGGAAAACGAACAAAAAATGTATTAATATTAATGACAACACCAACAATAATTATAACAATAATAGAGACACCCATAATAATATTGACATCGGTTATTATTACTATCATTATTGTCGTTTTAGGTCTAAAAACGCTGACTTTCGTTTTTTTTTTTTTTATATTCTCCAATCCGGTCTGTTTTTTCTATTTAACAGCCCCCAGCGCCGGCAGACAATGGCTCTATATTCATTTTGAGACGAACTGTCGATTTAACGCAGCGGCGCCAAGGTCAGGGAAGAATCCACAAGAATAAACCAGGCTTGTTTTTTCTTTTTTCGTTTTAAATTTCGTATGAAAAAGCATTTGTAAACGAAAGCGACGATTTAACGCATTTTTAATGAGGAATTTGGCTCTCAGAAATTCGAGATGCGTTTGCTTAAAACCTCAAAATAGCTCAAGATTCCAGACGCGTGAAAGGTGGATGATGTGCTGATGCTTCAAAGTAATAACTGCATGTGCTGGCTGATTGACAGCTGACAGGTTTACATGGTACAAGGCAGGTGAAATGTCACCCATGCACAAATAATTCATGATAGGAAAAGTCTCACTTAGAGACCATTCCTTAAACTGAGTGTCAATTTAACATACACACACACACACACACACACACACACACACACACTTGAAGGTTGTCACGAGCTGTTATTGGTCCCCAAAACTGGCCCTTGTCCCAACTCTGAGCTTCCAGTTGGAGGCAGGCGGGTAAATTCAGATGCTGAAGCATCTCTTCTGAAGACCGCAGGAGAGCGGTGAACGCAATCGCGCCGCTGAAACCCGCCAGATGTCAGCCACTGGCCGGTGACCGGGAACACTCCAGGAAATGCAACATTAGCTTGTATTTACTGGTGAACAAATATTCTGGCTCCTGTGTGTCCTATAGGCCCATACATTTTAGAGCATGTTGAACAGGACAAGTGTGTGTGTGTGTGTGTGTGTGTGTAGTGCACCGATATTCACTTTGCATGCTCGAAAAGGTGCTGGGAGGCCTCGGACACTAGTTATTTGCAGTAATTGCTGGAAAGGATGCCGTGAATGGGCACTGCTGTGGGGCAAGGGGTTCTTATTTCTTATGAAAATCGTCCGTGTGCTTTCACATCCACTGACAGTGAAACGCTGATGACACATTACACTTATTTTCTGTTGGCCGGTGATAAAATAGTGAAAGAGTCGTTTTTATTTTTTCTTTTCTTTTTTAGCGATTCCATGGTTAGATATGTGCACTATACAGGCCATCCATACCCACCCCTTAATACTCCCACCAGTGTTTGAATCAATTTGCACCATTCGTTAGTTGGAACACCAGGGAGGGATTGATTTTGGGACCCGGAGCAGCAGTTTCAGCAGTTTCCACCCACCTGCCAGCAGCAGATGATTCTGGTGCAAAGACTTGCCGTGTAAAACGTAGACGTGGAGAAATGCAGCCAAAACCAAACCACCTTTACTCCGTCACTTTACCACGAATCCAGCCCACAGTCACATTTCAATACAATCCCGTCAGTCTGGCTGTTCTCAAGACTGACATAAATAAGTCAGGTTTAAAGGAACACAGTCATTTTGAAAAAAAGAAGATTCTGATATACATCTGTTTCCTGGCCAGGCCTCAAACACACATTTTAATCCAACTCAATGAAGGCAGCTATATACAGCTATATTGTTCTAATCTAAAAAAAGTCCCCCGATTCACGTGATCTAGTCACCAGCACTGGTGCGAATGCACCCAAACCAAACCTCAAAGGTGCTCACAGCTCTGCTCCAGCAAATTACAATGCACTCCATCTGCCATGGAAAAGGAAACTAATGACAATTGCCAGGACCATTCGTATGGAGCAATTTGGGGACTTTCGTGATGTCACTTTCATGTCCTTATTGGTGGGGTGTAGTACACAAAAGGTACAGTCATTGGGAAACAATTGTGAAATGGCCATGCATCAGTATTGTGCCATTTTCAGATCTGCATTAGATCATTCCAGGAGCCAAAGCAAGGTCTGAAGTAACAGATTAGGAGATAATATGGTCAATATCTTGCACGCTGTGATGTAGGTTAACCAGCCTAGTATAGCAGATGCTTTGTGTCATGAAGATAAAAAAAACAGAACATTAAAAGCTAGTGCAACAATTTGAGGATAATACTATTTACATGGACATTTGTAGGACGGAAATCTTCAAAACCAGACAGCTCCGACAGCCGGAAGGCCGTGGACTAGTAGTACTGGTTTCTTTTAACATTACCGAAGGACTAAAATCTCGAAGGAAGCACTTCCAATTCGTTTCAATAATTATAGAGAGACAGCAAAGACCGGCATACACACCGGCAAACAATGCAGCCATGAGGTGTACTGATCCCAGTTCAGAATAACCCATATTGATTCGAATAAAAATCCAATTTGGCAACAAATGCATTCAATTCTTCCACACGACTGATCTCCAAATTATGGAGCCGGTAGAAAATGCCAACAGAAACACTGGAGCAACAGCGTTTCTGGAATTCCGGCGGGTTTACAGCAGGTCAGACCAATTTTGCATGGCTATGGATGACCTCCTGGCACATGATGTCACCTAAGCAATAGATTTAGAGCGGACGGGTTTTGTTTTTTGCACAATGTGCAGCCCCTCGCACAAACACACACCTCACCAGGCCCCGTGTTATTCAAAGACTCACTTCAATCAGAATTGAAAACCCCCTTACATTTTCATAAAAAATTTCGGGACAACGCAGCAACTTGTTATTGTGATCAACAGCACAGGCTAATTGGGTGGAAATAATCTGGAAGACGCTGGACAAAAGACATGTCTGACGAGCCCACAATCAAAGCCGAAAAATTCCCTTTTGAGAAGCAACCTTGGTGGAACAAAAAGGAACAGAAACAAACGAGTAATTTGTCGGAAAGCCACGTCGGAGTCTTGAGCTCTGCAGGTTGATGCGCTCCTGGGCTTTTCTGAGATGAGGCCTGTGCAACATCTGCGACACTGGCCCTGCATGCAGAGGGGCTTATTTGATTGTGATGATCCGTGATGCCAGCCAACACAACTGCCTGTGCCACAGTTTGATATCAGACATGTCGTGTTTCTAAGGCAACCGGGCTGTCAGTGACTATCAGTGCAAAGAGGCTCTCCTCGGGAGGACTGGAGTTGCATCTTTGTGGGGAAAGGAAAACATTTCCCCGGTCGAATCTCTGTCAGGAGCCTCAGTGTGGTGTGAAGGAGCAGATACGCCACGCAAACGTTCATGTTGAAGATACCTGGCCATCTGGTTTGAGTGCACTGAATACACATTTAGTTACATCGTCGAGGCCCCAAATGGATCTCACCAATGCACTATCTATCCCTCCACCCCAAGGTCAGGTGTTCTGGGGAAAAAAACCTCAGCACAGCTCATGTTCCGGTCACGTTCCACCGTGCACTATGAACAGATATTTTTCCGCATTGATCACTGTGGATGTGAAAGGATCCAGAGTACAAATGCATTCCATGCGTGAAACCCACCTTGGTGCAGATGGACACTGGCACTTTTTTCCCCATTTGATTCAGTGGCTCATGAAAAAAACTGTAATTTACTAAGTTATTTATTGATTTCTAAATATGTAATGCGGTTATATGAATGTGAGCATAGGAACAGGGCACCTTATCCTACATGCATGCTACACATGAACTGTAATATACTATTTAACAAGATATAATATGTAATCTGCATGTACAGCGAAACATGCCAAACTACAGTGACCTGACAGAGCTGGAAACTGGCATCATGCTGTGTTCACACCGTGTCTTACATTACACTGCATCCAGTCTGTAGAATCTCCAGACTGTAGAATCTTCCTCAGCATCTCCCTCATCCACTGCAACCTCTGTCTCTGGCCTTGCTGTTTCCTGCTGCTTTCTGTTTGCTCTGCCTCAGTGTCCCGATTCTATTTCTCCACTCACTCTACCATTTACTATTCAAAAAAGTATTGATTAACACGGCAATGTAAACAACTAGTACTTGACAGTATTAACAAGGTCTATCTGCACTTATGAATGTAATTATATGACATTTTAATTCGTGTAACAATTACAATAGAGAACTTAATACACATAAAAGCAACAAAAAAAACACACTTGAAGGTTAATAAACTTACATTATTGGCCTAGTGGCTAAAGAAGCAGACTTATAACCGGAAGGTTATGGTCTCAAATACAGAACTGTCAAGGTGTCACCAAGGTCCCCTTGAGCAAGGTACCGTACTGACACACTGCTCCCCGGGCGCCTTTCATGGCTTCTGGTTGGTGGGTTAAATGCAGAAGACACATTGCATTGTGTGCACTGTGTGCTGTGCCCTGTATCACAATGAGAAAAAACTATCCCTTTAAGATTAGCCTAATCTGAGCTTTTAGTTTTCATTTCAATCTCATCTAGGGGTTCAAGTCTATGGATTTGTAAAAAACTAATACAACATGATTTTCTCAAATCCAGGACTTTCATGCATTAACATGATATTAACAGATGCATTTATACATATACACACACACATACAGACACACACAGAGTGCAATACAGTAAAATTAAATATCTGTAGAGAATAAAATGCAGATATGGCAAGAGGCTGGTGCAAGAAGCAGTTGTGTATAAAGACCGACCAGCTCCTTAAGTGTTCCAAAGAGAAAATTCCTTGTCAACCTGAGAAGGTTAATTGAATTCGCTGCCACTCAGGGATGTGTGCCGCGGCTGAATGTTGCATTCTGAAAGGACTCCGCTCTCTCGGTGCCCTTGGTTCTGTGCTGCGCCGCGCCGGTTGAAAGTTGATGGAGAGTGAAAGTGACGGCGGTGACAGTCTCAGCTCCGGGAGCAGGTAAACCAGAAGAACAGCACAGGTACAGGAAGCACACAGAACTGGTTATGGGTCAGTCCTGCTGTGCAGCATCAATGGTGAAGCCTTGACATTCACATGCATTTCATGCAGAATTAAATGCTGGTGAGATATGCATAAATAAGCAGTTTCTTGTGAAATGAACACGTCCAGGTGCCTTTCAGATCTTGTATTGCTTCATGGAACGTGACGAATCTTTACTACGAGCTAGAGATTGAAGCATATTTCTGTATGAAAGCACGGATGCGAGACCGGTTTCATTTGTATGGCACATGAGGCCAGTTTAAATGAGTTTATTGTGCTTATGTGTGGGTGAGGGAGACAGCAAGGAGGGGGTTAGAATCGTTCTTCTATGGCCGCACCAGCAGGTAGGGGTGCGGCTCACACCAGCTGTGGCCTGCTGGTACCCTCTCCTCCGTCTCTCGGCCACGCCAAACAAACATGCGCTTGTCATGGCTCCCTCCACAGCGCCGCCTCCACATTCAGCTGCAAATGAGCCGGATTCAGCCCCACTGCTTCGCTCTGCCCCTCCTACCCCCACCAAGCCCAACAGTGTTTGATGTGAACAATAATTAGGAGGCATTCACATTCACGAGTGGGGAAAAATGCTCATGTACGTCCTAAAGCCTAAAGATAATCCACCCCCTCACCGGAACTATACATATTCATACGCCTGTTCATTTTCTGTATGGCATGATTGGTCAAGGCGGAGATTAAAAAGGTATGCAAAATAAAACTTCAACATAATTACACATTAAATACATATTCACATTCGATATATGACAATGCATGCGACAGAAAGCTTTAATAATTAAATATAATATTATATGTATTCAGCATCTTTAGTCTCAAATAGATACTTATATGTCTCCTAGTTTTTGATATGAACAGATTAAAAGCAATACATTTTTTATCTATTTAACTACTGAATTACATATTACATACATGTAATTCAATTTAACACTTGATTTGTATATTTTATCATTAAGGATTTAATCGTTTTAATCTCTCAGTCACTGAGGTCCCAGCATGTGTCGAATTGACCAAGAACATGGTGAGCTTGAATGTAGCATGTTAGAAGATACCTTTCAGATGCAAGAGGCTGCTAGTATGACCTTCTATATTCAGGCTAACAAAGTCATTATAAGTTATTCATGCAAAAAAAAAAGTAAGCCCTGATGGACCCCACAATGCGAGCGAGAGAGCAAGCATGCACTCCTGTGACCGATCTTTAATGACTGATGGAGAGCGGAGTTGACCGTGGTCCCGGTGGTGCTCTGTAGCTCAGACAAAGTCAGGGAGCAGTGCAAGGGCTACGGAGAACAAGCGGACAGCTACAGGTCAGTGCTGTTTAAACCGAGGGTGAACAGCAGACTAAAGGATGAGGTACATGGGTTCGAGGCAAGATGCAGACGGAGATGGAGGCACCTACATATACCAGCTAATGAATGAAGTGTATGTGGGTTCCATTCCTCCACCAGAGAGGGCAGAACGCATCGAAAGGCCATACGTGCCCTATTGTGCAATGCCTTCATACAGCATACAGAACGAGGTTCCGGGAGAACTTGAAAAGCTGTTTCTGTGAAAAGCTTGGAAGGCGCGGGTTGCAAATACATTCACAGGGTGCAACATATAGACAAGTAAACAAACCGCAGTAAAAACACTAGGTTTACATCGTATCGACTGACAGGTGGGTCAGAGGTTGCATTAAATCCGAGACCTTGCTCAGCTAATGGCAGCTATTGATGGCCAATTCCTGACTGCCGGAGCGAGACCCACGAAGCAAATGCCTTCCCGTTCCACCTGACAATCTTTCGTCCACAAAGAAGCAGACATGTGTGGCCTCAGAATGCTCAAGGACACCTCTCCACCAACAACCGTCCTCCTGGAGACTGAGCAATACGGAACGATTGAGAGGGAAGTGTATTAGTGGCAACTCCGGCATCCTGAACGTGGCTAAAACTCCGGCAAATGTGATGCATTGATTTTCCCATTACCTTCAGCCTGCTGAACAGGCCAGAGTATCTGAGCGCTAATGTGCCGGCAATTAACACAGCCCATTCTCTCTGACCTATTCAGATAACCAACATCGAGCAGCCCCGACATGCAAGTTCGTTCAAGCTGGTTCCTGAAGCCGGTCTGCTGCCTGGTCAGAGATGACTGATCACGAATGGCCATTTAGACGTGTTATTAAGTCACATCTCAAGTGAAGCAGCGCCATTGTCAGTCTCACAGCAGTTGACATTTACACGAACGTGTCATTTCAAAGGGCAGAAACGCCACATCTCCACCTCATATTGCCCCTGGTCTGTTTTCCAGACATAGAGAAAGTGGTGAGGGACGGAAGGAGAGGAACTGGGCCCTATCGAAGTGAGATCTAGGCGGGACTGTCGCCGGGAAAAAGAGAAAAGAGCAGCCGAAAGAGAGGGGGCAGTTGCGATAGGAAAGGTGGCTGTGGACGGAGCCCCATTGGGGTGCAGTGAGGTGTGAGATGACCCATTCACTCAGATCTGAGGGCACTGTCAAACTGCGCATCAGCGCTCTCACCCGGGAGCTGCGGCGGCCACAGACGCTCACAGTTAACCAGGCAACCCCATTACAGGCCGGGGGGGCGTGTCCGGACCTGCCACTCCAAAGACACCACACTGGTCAGCCGAGAATATTAATCGCTTTTAAATAAAGTGGAGGTCCCTTTATTGGGTGTCTGGTGCTGGTTTGTTATCGCCCGTCTGAAAAGGCCAATGGCCCCCTTTGGTCTCGCCGACTAAAAGAGCTGCAGGCTCTGAATGAGGCCATTGATGAGAAGGGGCGGGGAGCACCAAACTTTTATTTATCTTTTAGCCTGTGGCCCTTTTTCTCCTCTCTCTCGCTCTCTCGTGCACTTTGATTTTTTTTTTTCCCACGTACATGTTTGTTTAATGTAATAATCCTCTAATATCAGTGAAAAGTACTAAAACCAGACTTGCATTTTCACACTGCTTCCATCGTCCAGGACAGAAAGATCTAACTAGGATTATTTAATATAACAGTGTAAAAACAACCTGAGGTTGAAATAGTAAAAATTAGAGCAGATAAAGACTGAAATGATAACATCTACAAATGAGTATATATACATTTCTGTCATGCTGGCGGGACATGGCGAGGAAGAAGGATGCGTACGCACGACGTCACGAAACAGGGGTTTAATACATGCTGAACGGGACAGGGGAGACATCACGTAACGATGACCCGACTGCAAACAGACACCAACAGGGCAGCTTTATACAGACAGACACAGGTGAAAACATAACAGCACAGGATGAGCATGAAACTGGGTGGTAGTAGCCTAGCGGGTTCAAGACCCGGGTTCAAACCCCACTTACTACCATCGTGTCCCTGAGCAAGACACTTAACCCTGAGTGTCTCCAGGGGGGGCTGCCCACTGCTCACCAAGGGTGATGGTTAAAAGCAGAGGACACATTTCATTGTGTCACTGTGTGCTGTGCTGCAGTGTATCATAACAATCACTTTCTCTTTCACTTATGGGTTATTGTCAGACTGGGATACACAGAAAAAGGGACAGAATTTACTGGACAACCAAGAAACACTGACACATATCACAGGACACTATACAGATATAATGACCCCGTAGGGACAGGGCAGATACGGGATTCACATGTACTTAAACATCAGGTAATCAGGTAGACACCGACTGAACATGGAAACTCCATCTCGGAACATGGGACTGGAGCACCCCCCCAGTGTCAGGACCATGACATTTACATTTACAGCATTTATCAGACGCCCTTATGCAGAGCGACTTACAATCAGTAGTTACAGGGACAGTCACCCGGGAGCAACTCAGGGTTAAGCGTCTTGCTCAGGGACACAATGTGGGATTTGAACCCGGGTCTTCTGGTTCACAGGCGAGTGTCTACTGACCGCATAGTTAGGTGTGTTAGTTGTGTTATTTCGGACATGCCTGTGCATCCTGTTTCCATTGATCATCCTTGAGATGTTTCTGCAGCTTAATTGGAGTCCACCTAGGGAAAAACATGAAAGTCACACACCCACAGTTGACGGTTCATGTCAGAGCACGAGAAAAGTCAAAATAATTGTCTGTAGACAGGATCGTCTCGAAGGACAAAAATCTGGGGAAGGATACTGAAAAATGTCTGCTGCCTTGAAGGTCCCTACGAGCACAGTGGCCTCCATCATACGTAAGTGGAAGAAGTTCAGACACACCAGGACTGTTTGTAGAGCTGGCCGGCCACCTAAACTGATGGAAGGTATGGAAGCGGACAACCAAAAGGGATTTATTAATAAACACAAGGTAAAACTGAGGCCTGAACTGAGGACAGACACTCAGGGGAAGTCTCTCTGTACACGTTAATGCAGCCATGCCATCCTGCAGCTGCTCTCTGCATTTAACAGGTCCTTATCGCCCCTGCCCAATAAGCCTCGGGAAGGAGCGGTTTGGACCTGTTGATCAGCCGCATGAGTGGCAGTTGCGCGAGCATCACAGGACCAGAAGAGAGGTGGCCTCCAAACTGATCCGATGGACATAGATTCCAGACTCTCAAATCTCACATCTCACGTCCACATCCAACACAATTCTCACATGGGACCCACACACCTGACCCGTGTGACAAGCACAAAACATCCCCCAACCCTATAACCCTCCGTTCTCTCTCTCGGACAGGCCAAGTCTGTGTGGCAGGCCCGTGCATGGGCGACTACCACGGGCCTGGCGGGGAGATAATGGAGGCCATTACAGCCACACGCTTAATTCCCTGCTGCCAGCCTCAAGTGGGAAGAGCAAACAAAGCCTCTGAGTCTGTTCTTGAGATGAGGAAGAGGCAGGGGTTTCTGAAGGCCTGAATGAGGTTATATATTAATCCTGACAAGGGAAAAAACATTCTACAGGTTGCTTTTTAAGCTCCTTTTGTACCGGCTCCTTTTTCCCTCTCCTTTTCTTGCGGTCTTGTCTAGCTTATGAAAAGGTTTTTTCCTCTGCTCCTATTGACGAAATTGTCTGCTAAATACACGCTATTAGGATACATGTATAGATGAGTAACAAATTATTAGTTGCAATTACTGGTCATCTATTAGTTCTGTATAATAGAGTGATTAGCTGCAGAGCCTTTTAACTTCAGAGGAAGTAATTTTAAGACAGCCCTGTCTTCACAAAGGGAAGAAAAGGGTCCCTTTAAATGTGGCATACCCGCCTATTGTACTAAAAAACACATTATAAAAGGATTATCAGGATGCCAAAGAAAACTGATACGATCAATGGGGAACACATAAATCACTGTGTGGGCTTCTGTACAGCCATGTGCTATTCTCCTTCATACAGATCATACATCTGAAAAGCACAGTTTTCATGCACAGATTCAGTTCTGTGCATTTATACTGAACTATTGAGAGTGAAGCATACTTTATACAGAGGTTAGCGCTGATCATTACAAGTTAATCTTTTATTCATATCTGCGCGGGCAAAACTTAAATTGGTTTTGAAAAGATTGCATTTCTGTGTCCACACATGCCTGAAAACCACGGATCTCTGCCACATGCCAATTAGCCTGATAGTTTTGCTTTTGCTCATTCGAGATAGAAATGTGGACAAAGAACTAAGACTAGGACCAAAAGTACAACAGACAGGAGGCAGGAGAATCGAAGCTATTCTGTTAGCTCGTGGTGCTCAAACTTATGTAAATACATTGTGCAAAAACAGCTCATGAACTAGAAGGAGAAAATCGACAAGATCGTTGGAAGCATCATTCAGGTGCATAGCAAAGCCTATTAAGTAGCAGTAGTAATAATAATAATGATGCATACATTTCCTATGAGGCCCCCTCCACTACGGCAAGCCAACAGGGCCAGTGATCGGCAGGTCAATTAAACAGCAATAAAAGGGGTACAACTTGACTACTGTCCTACTGCTCTAAAACACTGTGCATATGACACTGTGACAATTAGCCATCTTTGTTCAGGTTCAGGTCATGGCAAAACAATTTTTTTTTGCACAGACCATATATGAGCAGGCTCAGTAAAAGAGGAGGCTGCACAGGTGACAACCGATGGCAGAATAAGCAACCTGCGTTACCCTTCCAGCCATCCAGTTGACCGGTAACAGGGTCATGGTCAAATGAACTCCGGTATATATTTCAGCTGCCCTGTTTTTGTCTTTCGCAAGGGTGCTGAACCGAGAATGACCAGGTCCATAATCAATAATGTGCACTTTGATGATGTTTCCTCATTTGTTAATGACAAATCCATTAGTAGTAACCGGTCAAACCATACCAGTAAAAATATGGCAAGACGTGGAATCCTTCAGCTCTAATAGAGGAACTGCTTATTGTTTCATTTCATATTGATTTCTCGTGCTGAAATTCTCTCAATGCTTCACCGGGCCCTGTCAGTAGAGCATTGTTAAGAGATGCATTAGAGGCACCTGGGAGTTTTTACAAAGAAGAACAAAGTCCCAGAGAAGAAGCAAGGCCCTTGCCTGGCCGAAACACTGGGCGCAGTGCTCGCAGCCAATCAGATCATGGTGTAAATAGTCAATCTGGCTGAGGAGCCTGGATCTCTTTAAGCAGCAACGAGCCGAGAAGAGCCCGCAACTCTCCTCTTCAGACTGGAGCTCAATTTGCACATTACCCCGGCCTATTCATGAGCTCCCACTGAGGCGCCTCTGAAGGAAGGCCAAGTGACACGGCGCTGTTTCATCCATCTCCGTACCAGGGAAGCACAAGTGCCCACCGTTTCTCGAGCTTCCTTTGACGTTCCCTCTGTCCTCGCTGTTTATTTTAATTGTGGCCGGGGTGACAGCTGGTGGTGACATGGGGCCGATTATATGTTTCCTCCAGCAATATGAAAGAGGACAGCGATGGGCCGCATTGTGTGCTGCCCTGCCACTGACAGCCCTGCCTGTTGCACCAGTCTCGGTCTGGCTGCCCCATGGCGTGAGGGGGCCGCGCTGCAGACACACAAACAATGCAAACGCACACACACACACACACACACTGAACAACACAAACAAATTATACGCTGCATCTGGACTGGGAAGGCACAGACACTAGCTGCAGGGGATCACCGAGGACACACCCACCCAAAGCACCGGGGCCACGTAAAGCTCCATCTGAAAATGTCGGTTGTCTCAGTCAGCCACTCTCCGCGCTCGCCAGACAACCAGGCCGGGCAATTTCGCCACCCGGGTCCTGGCTGAGGCCAAGGGCGCGGGGTCCCCGCTGGTTTTGATCGCGAGCTCCGTAATTGCTGGCCTGAAAGTGAAACACTTCAGATGAATGGAAGTGGAGCATCAGTGGCCCCTGATGTCTGCCAGGCTACTCCCAGGTAATAGCCACAACCGCCCCCTCCGCCCCACCACCTCCCCGGTCCGTGGAGCACTTGTGTTGAATGGGGGGGGATGAAAGTAGTTCAGGAGGGGCGGACTGGGGGCCCAGTGCTTGCGTCTGCTCCGATGCTGGCGAGCCCATAATTGGCCATAATGAGACTTTTGTTTTGTAGCATTATGGAGATATTCTTGAAGTCATCCTGGATGATTGGCTAAAGTAGAGTGGCACGGGCCTTGGGTCCACTTGTGGTTCTGATCTGTGCGTGCGGTAATTACTGAAGTCCCATTGAAGTCTCCATTTGCCCCTCTGAGAGCGACCCGTGTGACTTGCGAGGCCGTACATACCTCCTCGATAAACTCCACCCAAGAAAACAGCTGCAACTCTTTGATTTTATCATCTTCACTTAATGGGTTTCCTTGACAACACATTGGAGAAATGCTGAGATAAACACCAAATGGGGCCAGTAGTAACAGCACTCTGCATGCTTTCAAAGGCCCTCACCGACCAACAAATACGCGTGAGGTTATACATACTCAAGATGATTTGTCCGATATTCATTATAGCTTGCTGCTTTCAATTGAACTACACTGAATTACAGCACATTTTCAGTTGAGTAACTGTGAACTTCCAGCTTTTATCAGCCGCTAAAGAACTTTCTGACAAAGGAACCTCAGCAAGAGATTTATTAGATATTTTGGAATCCCGGATCGACGTGATTAAAGTGAAGTGATTGTCATTGTGGTACACTGCAGCACAGCACACGGTGCACACACCGAAATGTGTCCTCTGCTTTGAACCCATCACCTTTAGTGAGCAGGAAGCAGTGTGTGGGGCACCTCAGTGGCTTCGGAATCAAACCGGCAACTTCCGACTACGGGTCCGCTACATTACCCGCTAGGATCCCATTTCTTTCCAGTTTGGCCTTGTGTCCACACGGAAACGGCGTTTTAGGCGAAAGCATTAATTTTAGCATTTTAGAATGGCTATTTTCCAAAACGGGTTTCATGGTGAATTTCTATTTTCCACATATTTATGTGGAGAGCACAGCAGAAAAAACTGACGTATTAGCCCAACCTTTGACCTTACCTATAATCCCAAACATGTCATGCATACAACTATGGTGAATAACATGTCTGGGGTTGTGCTGCAGCATCTGTAGAACCTCATAAAACAACTACAAGAACTCCTCTCTACATTTCTAATGAAAAGACGAGCATGGAGAACAACAACGTTTTTAACTCACTGCACAGTGAGGGGTGGTGTGGCCTAGCGGTTAAGGAAGTGGCCCTGTAATCAGAAGGTTGCCGGTTCCCGATCCGCCAAGGTGCCACTGAGGTGCCACTGAGCAAAGCGTCGTCCCCACACACTGCTCCACTGCCTGTCATGGCTGCCCACTGCTCACTCAGGGTGATGGGTTAAATGCAGAGGACAAATTTCACTGTGTGCACTGTGTGCTGTGCTGCACCATTCAGTGACACACACATACTGACAATTTAGAGTTAACATTCACCCAGTGCACATGCTTTTTTGGTCATAGAACCCAGAGGAAACCTGTGCCAACATGGGCAGATAAAGGAAACTCCAGAGAGCCACGGTTCCATCTCATGACCTTGGAGGTGTGAGGTCACCACAATCTCTGTATGACCCCTCAACAGCGTTGTTGTGATTTATTTAGAGCTGAATTCTGTGTTGGCACAACACTTGCTGAATAAATATAGAATGGGTTTAGTTAGATTTGCATTTAATACTAGAATTAAATGGCTTCTTAACAAATATTTCTTTTCAGTTTATCAACATTTTACCTCTATGTGAATGCAAAGAAGCAGAAATCCTTGAGTATACACAAACACACACTCACACTCACACTCACACAACATACAAAGCGTCTGAACGTGGAACAACCTTGGATTTTTTTTTTAGTACCAATGTGAAACAACTGAAATAAACTTTTTTGAAATGAAAAAGGCAACGCAATCCTCCAGTAAACCTTTGCTCACAACCTCATGGTTGTTTTCACCGAATAGTAAAGAAGAGCACTCCATAATCCTGAAGGATAAAATGCTATTTTTTTCATAATTTTTTTTACAAATTTGCATTTACTCCAAACACTGTATAAAAAGATGACTATTTTTCAGATATAAAATATCATTATTAGAGCTGACAAAACCGAGGGTCTGGGTGCGCCTCAGGTGGGTGAGCCAAATGAAAACCTCTTTGTGTTATATATGAAGTGTGTGCGTGTGTCAGCAGAGTTACCAAACAATTCTGCGTGAATTGTCCCTCACATATGGTCCTGTCACACATTCGAACGTGCATCCATATGATCAGAATAACATATTGGGCATAAACACTCACTTAGCTGTGCGGGTGGGCAGTGTTTGTGGCATTTGTTGTCATTGATTGGGGGAAAGTTGCAGTGGCGGCGAGGGTGTGTATGCCATGTGGGCCCGTTCTCAGTCCCCACTCAGCGCTGGGCCTCATTTGCATTCCTTTGTGTGCATATAAAGACCTCGGCGGCCACCTATTCTGAGGCCCGAGTTTACCAGCTGCCGTCCAGAGCCAGTCGTCATTATGACTCCACTGTTCCTCTGAGAACGGCGCCACATGTTCCACACGCGCACGCTGTCGTCTGCACACACACGCCATCCGAAGCGACCCCACCGAAGAGCATTTCACAGAACAAACCCTGCTATAATGTGCATTTATATGCCCGCACACTCCACCAGAAAGTGCCCTTTGTTGCCAAAATGAGGACACTGACTGCATGGGGAGCTGATGTCAGGTGGTCACGTCCATGAATTTCCCTAAAATCCTTGCGCAGACAAACTACCACATCAATTATTAAGAGACGCTGAATTTTGTAGTACTTCTAGCAACTTAAATGAAGCAGCCCAGTAGGGTCACTTTCACTAACAGTTAAAGTAGAAATCTTCCATTTTAGAGCTATTTTCATTTTGTGTGTCCCATTGCACATTCTGTACTGAACTAATTCTCTCTGTGTATATAGAACCCTCTTTTAGGACTGGCGCTAGTCGCTGGCCCACTAAATGTACGGCTACTTGCTAGTGAAGTCTCACACATAAATACACTGATAAAACAAGAAAGCAGACTGACACGTGTGGGTTTAATTAATCAGAGAAGAAGCGTCTGTGAGAGCAGTCAATGTTTGGGCCCCTCCCGTTTTTTAACATCATCAAAGACTGTTTTCTGGGTGACAGACAATGGCCAAGGACACATTCACACTAGCGAACAAACTCCACCTTCAGCATGTAGCACCAGTTCAAAAACAGGGCCCACGGTGTGTCTGAGAATCACACTATGCAGCGTTGCATGGCACGCTGAGCCAGCAGCGTGTGCAGAAGATCTGGATGCGGCGTATGCCATGCCACAAACTACAGGGCGGGCCATTTATATAGATACACCTTAATAAAATGGGAATGGTTGGTGACATTGAACACATTTTATAAGTGGCCAGAAACTTGTAAATAACTCACAAAAGAATAAAGTTACGTTAAAACCAAGAAATTACCAATAAATTTGATGTGTCACATGACCCTCTTCCTATTGAAAAAACAAAAGTTGGATCCAAGATGACTGACTTCAAAATGGCCACTATGGTCACCGCCCATCTTGAAAAGTCCCCCCCCTCACATATACTAATGTGCCACAAACAGGACGTTAATATCACCAACCATTCCCATTTTATTAAGGTGTATCCATATAAATGGCCCACCCTCTACATTCCTCTAATAAAGTGGGGGGAAAATGCACACGCACAAATACATCGGATGAACTGTGAGTGAAAAAGTCTGCTTTCAGAATGTATGTATGTTTCTCTATGTATATGAAGTGAACTGTGCGTGTGTGTGTTTTGCACGGTCACGTAATTACGTTATGAATATGGACATGTAGAGGGCAGACTGGTTGGGTGGCATGTGTTCTAGGACCACCTGACCTCTTTCTCCTCGAGGCTGATGAGAGCCTGGGGCAAAGCGCTGCACCTGTTTCAGCACTGAGCAGAAAACATCTGAGTCCAAAACACACATAGATGCATCTCAAACACACACACGCACGCACACACGCATCCACGAACACATCATTCATCAGTAGCAAAAAAACATAGATACTGTACACCATAAACACTTCCCATTCATCATGCAACCTGCACAGTCAACTACATAAGAAAGATGTGCTTGTTTGAGCATGAATGGCTCCCAAAACACAAGACCAAAAAAAACAAACTAACAAAATTAGACGTTCAGTGAAACAACCAGAGGAGGGTGTGCCAAGTGGCAGCTTTTGGCTCAGATCCGTTGAGAAAGACACTTCCTAATCAGTTCCAAACAGTTCTCTTCTAGGCTCTTCTGCCAGCTTCCGCACTGACCATTCAGTGTCACAGATTTTCTAAAGGAACCAGAAAGAACCAGAATGCACCTGGTCCATGTAGCAGCCATCCATGGACACCCACCTGTCTTTTGCACACTTTTAGCATTTAGCATCACATTTCTCACACAATGTGCGTTGCTTTATCTTTTTTTAAATGATCAGTTTAAGTACATCTTGCTGAATGTATTAATGTCATCTACTCTATTGTGAATATTTCTCCAGCTTTATTATTGCTTCTTTGGCCTTGTTCTGTAGTGGAAGGATTTAACCTGATTCTTGCAAGGCTGACAAGTCAAAATCCTAATACTTGGTGTAGAAAGGGGATTCATTGTGGATTACTTGAATTGAAGATGAAAAAAATAAATTCTAAACGGAAGACATTCGTCTAGAAAGAGGGATGAAGCAACAATCCTAACAATTGCTAATGGTTGCTAATGGTTCAGTCTTTCCCGAAACTTTCGAGCTAGTAATGTGACAGTCACATTGCTTTTTAATATGTGAACATTCATTTTCACATTGTGGAAAAAAAAATAAACCCACACTCAACACCTGCTGCACTGACGGCTGCAGCTAAAGGCCATTCAGCGACCAGGGCCACTCCACACACTCCGCACTGAAGCGCCCCTGATCACACACACACACACACACACATACACCAATCCCACTGTCCTCTCCTGGACGTGTGGGGTGGCCAATGATAGAACTACAGGAAAATTAGCAATAATTATCGCCGGACCACACCCACAGACAAGAATGAGATTGTCGCTGTGGGGAAATAATACAAACACTCCGCAAAAGGAAAATAGACACTGTCCCTTTTATTCCCGCCAGGTCTGGAGACAGAAAGAGAGCGCTTTTATTCTGCAGACGTGAATGGCTGGCCTATTAGCTTAGCCGATGTTGGGGTTATCCGCAGTCTAGCAGCACCCTTTGTGCGCCCACTCCCTTTTGTGTGGACAGAGGGCAGACACACACACTTGTGTATCAGTGTAATGCCGGTCGCAGTAATGAAAACGATACCTCGCAATCTTGCTATCATTCTCTCTCTCTCTCTCTCTCTCCCTCCGTTCTCTTTCTGTCTCTCACTCTCTCACCAGCGCTTACTTATTAATCCATTTTTCTGGTAATTGTGTCATGATTGTCTATCTTGGCCTGTTGAGGACTAATGGAGAGATAATAATCATGACGGAAGTGGAATTTGTCAACATCCCCCACGATCAAATATTCACTTAAATCAGAAATAAAAAAGCACTTTTAAGAACCATAGAAAAAAAAAATCCTGAAACCCTCAGCACAGCAGAAGGACACAGGTTTTGGGAAGTTTTATTATAAAGGCATTCAGTGGTTTCCACATTTAAAGAGAAAGCACCAATCTTTCACATTATAGATGATCTACAAGGACACAACTCCAATACCCAGTCTGATGGACTCAGCACCCATTCAGGAGGACAAAAAAACCCAACATCCTTTTACTAAGGCCACACGTTCACCCCTCTTGCTTTGCTGTGTTCCAGTCTAATGCAGACCAGTCTAACTACCCACAATTCAACACAGTTGACCCAAAAAGGATGTTTCTCCTGAATGCGGTTGGTACTGCTGATTAGGAGACATGGAATTTAACCTCAGCTTCCAGCATCTGAGCGGAGGACCACAAACCGGTCCAGTTTCCTCCCATGTCTCACATCTTCAGCTACTGCTATGCACTCGGCTCATTATGCTCGGGAAAATGATGACCCACATTGCAATATGTCATGTACCGCACGCCGGCTTCAGCAACGCACACAAATACGCGAAGATTTAAAGTTTTGTCCCCACGTGGATAAATAAAGGTAGTAGTGTGTTGTGGGATGTATTTAGTGGTCCCCTAGTACAATATCTGAGGTCCCTTTCCAAAATTCAGTCATGGTGCAGAATCACAGCCAGTTTTAGCCAGTCCCACTATGAGATTTCCCCAGGACGCCCACTGGTTCTTCAGGAGCTAAAAACATACATTTGTGCTCATTTTTACATCCAACTGCAACGCTTTGCACATTTTCAAGCCGTGATTGTCGGTGGAGCTACTTTTTTAGGGGAAGGGTGGGACATTCTCTGGGTGGACAAAGCATGAGAAACGGGAGGTAATGATGACAACAGGGGAGACATTCCAGATGGGGTGAAGTAGAATGACCAAAGCCAACTTTATACATATCGCCATTTCTAACCCCTGCAGGACCGTAGACAGGCTAGGGGAACTCGTATTAATGTTAAATAATCTCAAGTAGACACAGTTTCATAACAGGGACATTTTAATAAAGAAAATACATCCAGAATACTGTAGTTAAGCAATCACTATCCAACCAATCGTTGGATTTCTTACAGTTTAGGGAGACCAAGTGTGTGTTTTCCACATTGGTTTTCATACATTTAGATTTATATTTGCAGAATTTATCAGATGCCCTTATCCAGAGCAATTTACAACCAGCAGGTACAGGGACAGTCCCCCTGGAGACACTCAGGATTAAGTGTCTTGCTCAGAGACACACTGGTAGTCAGTGGGATTTGGTCTTCTGGTTCGACCCACTAGGCCACTACCACCCTACTATCACCCTTGGTGGTAATAGCCATCAATTGAGCCATCTTGGACTTAGATATTCTTTGGCTGCATAAACTGGATAAAATTGCATGATGCTTTTGCATCCAATAAAGCATGTAAGAGGCTGCAGAACACTTTCATCACAAGCATTCATTTGCTGCAGTCGCATCATGGCTTTACACACTGTGCGTGTGTACAAGTCTAAATGAATTTTTATTGAAGGAAAAATAAAGGTTTAGTCCAGGTTTACTAAAGGTTTAGTAACCCAAGGGAAGCGGTCATGTTTCCTTCAAAGCAGTGGTGAGGTCAGTGCTCTTACCATGAAGGCCACTTGAGAGGAGAATTATTCCCACCAGACGAATTAAAATGAAAAAGATACGTACGGACCTAATGTATGTAGAAGTAATGTGCCTCATTAGTGATTAGCAACCTAGGCACCATATCCACGCTGAATGTATTTCTATGCCTTAAGAGCTTTTGTTTTCACTAATAATGCTTCCTCCCCTCTATTATTCTGATGCAGAGTCCCTGCATGGGGAAGAAATGTGATGGGCTATGACCGCTGTCACAATACACACAGCAGAAATGTTTGGTAAAAAAAAAAAAAAAAAAAATTACATTTTTTCCTCCCCCGAGCCTCAGAAAAAAATTACCCTGGCAGAATTATTTGCCCGCAACTACTAGAGCTTGTAGTAATTATTTTAATAACGTCCCTGCGTCGTCGCTGGGCCTGCGCCGAGAGCAGTCGCCGGCTGATCATACAATAAAAGTTCAAGGGGGGCACAAGTCGGCCACAATCATCTCATTAAGACGTGAGGTAGATGAATGCGGGAGAGGAGCGAAGGCAGAGAGAAAGGAGGCGAAGCCGGCCAATTTCTCACAATGTGAGACAGGAGGGGTAAAAAAAAAAAAAAAAAAAAAAACACATTAAGGAAGAGCTCCCACCCATTTCTACTGTGCAACACGAACCATAGGGTGACAAAATTACCTCACAGTCAATTACGGCGCTGCCCATTACTGAACCCCTAAAATAGGAACGTGTCCTTTTTTTAAAAACTATTATATGCTGACACATTCTGATGGCAGCGTCGGGGCTCGGTACTCGGGAGTAGGCCCCGAAATCTGCCGAGGCCCGGCTGAGCGGAGCAGCTGTTCCACTTCAGATCCACTAGCAGACACGGAAACATGGGACTTACTTTTGCTCGGCTTGTTCTTCCCCTCTCACACACGTGCTTCACATGGATGGGAGTGCTTGACTTCGATCGGTCGTGAAAGGTCGGGCGTAACGACATCAACGCGCTCGGCCAGGTTCACACTTCGGGGGCGCGTTTTGTTTACAGATAGATTCTTTTGATTTTTTTTATTTCTTCTTACATTTCGGCTCGTCCTGTGTTATGTGTGTGTGTGTGTGTGTGTTTCTTTCTCCCAGTCACACACAGGGTAAGGTCGGGGGTGGCGGGTGCAGAGAGGGGGGAGGTGGGAACGCATCAAATCTGCAAATCATTTATTTACGTTTGGCATCTGCATAATGAGCGCGGGGGCCAATGGTATCGCTCGCCGGCCGCAGACAGGGTGGCACGCTTTCATTTTTAATGGGCGTGTGCCGAGAAACTTCCGATGCCTTCTGACATTTCTCGTAGCCAAATAAACGTGGTCTGGGGTCGGAGTGTCTGTTATGAAAAGGGGAGACGAATGAGTAAATTATACTTCGCTGACTGCATAGCCAGGGGTCCTCATTATCATGATCAGGAAGGACCATGCCGCTGCGTGGCTCTCCTGTGTGTAGCCCCTGATTAAGTTGTGGAAGAATGACATGGGGCGTTTTTTTTTTTTTTTTTTCCCTTCTTCCTTAGCTTGAAGAAGGGACGGAGCACACACACACACACACACACATGCACACTGTGTAGGCAGCCGGGCCAGAGATTGTTGACATGTCACAAAAAAAAGTGAGAGGCTCGTTCTGGCAGAGAAGCCGGATTTTTTATTTGATTTTTTTTTGCTTATAGGGTCACGGGACTTGATGCATTCGGAAGACATTTTGCGGCAGAGGACGTTGTGAGCTGTCACACGCTGCTGGGAAGCATGGCTGGGGGGTGGGGGGCTCTGAGCGGCTGACGTTGACGGGATGAGCGCAGACAGAGTGCAGGGAGCTCGGCTTGTGCTTCCTAGTGTTGGCATAGTGTGTGTCACTGTTGCCAAGCACTGAGCCGGAGTTCTAATTAATACATTTGGGTGCTTATGTGCATGGCTGGGCATTGATTTTCGCCGTTTTAACCCTCTCCACTGCAACACACAAAAATATTCCAAAAAATATAGAGAATTTTTAGACTAGAAAAAAAGAAACCAACACTCAGAATCATAGTTTTAAAAGACGCAGAGTAGTTTATCTAGAGATTTAAGAATAATAATATGCATTTTCTCTTTTCAGGGCAAAGCAAGAATGAGTGTTTACGTCACTGTCCCGAGCCAATCCGGGCACAAGAGGGACCAAACGGCAGAGGGTGCTGCCTCGGATGCTCGCGCCGTTTGCGTACCTCCATAATTGTTCTCTGGAACAGAATGATTTGATGATTTGATGACAGCTTATTTTCTAAATTTGTTTTGGCACCATATGCTCTAATATAGGCTCCTTGTTTTTAAAAATGGACTTGCCTGGGGCTTTTGCAAAAGGCTGGGCGGATAAATCACCTGGAGGGAGAAGGGTCTCCACAAAGATCTTTTCCATGGCCATCTCCTCTTTCTGTATTGAATTAAAATGCTGCTTTCAGAGCCTACAGCCATAAAAAAATGAGGCCTCAGAAAAGTAACCAAACCAAGTAGAATAAAGGAAGGAAATTGTGTCTTTTGTCTTATTGTAAAAAAAAAAATTCTTGCTGTAATAAGGGGAATGTTTCCCAGAGCAGAAATCAGTGAAAAGGCCTAACCAGCTCTTTAACCAGCGTATCATCAAATTAATAGCTTTTTTAGTCTGATTTAAGGGGATGACAGTGATGTTATGCTGATTATTTGTGGCAGTGTTCCTTTTAAACTTGGTCCAATTAAAGAAGTGGAAGGTTCTCAATTTATTAATAAAACAGAAAAATGGACAACTATATTATTATTGTTAATAATAATAACCTGTTTTTATTTTTTATGATTGTTAGGATTATTATTATTATTATATTATTAAAGTTTCAGCAATTGTTTTTACTATACATTTATTAAAAACAATAATACAGAAGAATTTCATATTACTCTTCTTTTATTTTAAGCAGAATTTCAAAATTATGTGGCGGCAGAAAAACAATAAATAAAAGAAATACAACTGCTCTCCTACAATAGAGGTGTCATTAAATCCTCAAAAACATTCTAATCATCAATAGCTGGGCTTGTTTTGACTGAATCATCTATTTCAAATTGGAATTCTTACGTTACAGGATTTTCAGCCTGAAGAGATTTTAAAATGCTGCCTGAGACAAAGGCGTTCTCAGATTGTACACAATAGTGGGTAATGAGGGCTACATTCACACAATTTCACACATACACACACACACACTCACATTCACACCTCAGAGACAAACAGACCTGGAGGGAGTACACTCACAATCACACAAGACTGGAGATGTCACTTGATGAGCTGAAGGAGGAACTCTAATCTTACTAATGCTCAGCTCTGTGTGTTCCTGTGCTTGGAGATCAGTCGGGACGAGTTCCCGTCCCAGACTGCAGCCGCATGATGAGTAAGGGCTGGAAAGCAGATCCACTCACCTTCACCAGCATGAGTTATGCAGGGAAAACGCTACCGATAGATGAAAGAGTGAACGTCCTTTAGCTGTATGTTAACATTATGTCAGATTAAATTGAAATATGTTGGAATCAGTGGTATTAATATTAATAAGACAAGATAATAATTATATTGCATAATATAATATAATACAGATGATTATGACCAAACTAATGAATGGGTTTAAATTACACATTTACACTTTAATATGATCAAATACCTAAATGCAATTAGCTCTTTAGAAATTTTAACACAGCATGTATATAAAAAAGGGCTGAAGTCAGGGACTTCATGAAGTGAACACTCGACAGTAAACACAGATGCCTCTTTTGCTCTCCTTTCGCTCAATCATCAACTCACACATCTATTTGTACAATAGTAAAAGAATTTGGAAACCATCGAACTGAATTTACTTTGGGACCAGGCAGTGGGAAGGATATGTTAGGCTGCAACAAAACATATTGTTCTTGAAGTTGAGGTAAGAATGGGCAGGTGCATGGATTTTAGTGACTGTTAAGATCTACCAACATTTGAAGGAAAAGTGATAAGACATGGTTCATGTGGACAATTCAAGCTGGCTTGAGTTGTCTGGTCCAACATGAGAGGTACTGTAGATCCACAGTTTGTTGACAATGGGACTATATAGCTAGCAAAATATCTTACAATGGGCATGTTTTTGTCATACATGGCACCAGGATGCACTATGGGATGCATTGTGATGCCCTGAGCATTGCTTTTTGATTGAAGAATGATGTGAGTAACACAACAAGGAGTCAGATCAGCAGAGGTACCACAGTGCTATGGACAGCATGGTGGAGAGGCCTAGTGGAGCCCACGCCTTGATGTATGGAGATTCACAAATAAATATTACACCTTTCACTGTTCTGGTGGCAAAAGCGGGAGCCTAATTAATATTTGTGTGTATTCCCGGTGTGGTCAGGCTTGCTGCTTCCACCTGGGTTTGTCTCTCTCTCTCTCACTGTTTTTTCTGTGTATGTGTGTGTATTTCTTTTGGGCTGTGGGAGGAGCTGCTGAACTGCCGGTGCACCTCCTGTGTGATGATTGGACGCTGAAGGTAAGTTAGGCTGACCTCAGACTGGGTTCAGGAGGCCTGCCAGAGATCTCACTCTGGTTTTGATTGTGTAGTTTGCTCTATGTATTGTGTATGTGTATTTGTGGTGAAGGTCTCCTTGGTTACTTGTACATATTTTGACTGTAAATAAATGCACTTTTGCACAGTTTGTTTGCCTTTGTATGTCTCACTACCCATTTTCCCAAACCCGTCCCATTCCTCTCCACCCCAAGACAAGGACGTGACACATTAGATGGGTGGTTTTATTATCATGGCTGATTGTAATATACAGTCGAATGAATGAATTCAGCAGTTACCAATGGGGTAAGCACGAAGCCCTGATAATTCAAATTTCAAATATTTTATTTAGCAAAAGGGAAGTTATTGACACCCAACAAAATATTCATCGTCCCGTCTGAAGATGTGCCCCATCTGATCAACCTGCTGTGTCTATGTCTTTGTTCGTGAGCGCGTTCACTGCTTGTGGAAGTGTTTCGGTGCCTGGGAGGATGTGGTCCGTTGGCTCTGTGAGGAAACCTGTCTGGTTCAGATTCTTTCTAGCCATTTACCTCCACTAATGGCCACTCTGCCACGTCAACTGCACCATCTCTCCGCTCCGCCAACCAGCCGTCAAGCTGATGTGTCCTAATGTAAATATTTGGACCCATACGTCTGACCCCAAGGGGACAAAATGAGCTCTTTAATTGATATACTGTGCACCCCAACACCCCCTCCACCTCCTCACCTCTGTTTAGGTTTTTGGGAAGGGCGGGTGTGGGAAACGGAAACAAAAGATAACAGATGGGGTAAGGAGGGCGACTGTGAATAGCTGGTGTCCTGTGCAGCAGCCACAGATCTTTAGATCTTCCCGAGCTTTTTATGCCCTCAACTGCCTCGAACACATCTGGAGATGTGTGCTCATTAGAGAGACAAATATCTCATGAAAGCCATGAAAGAGAGCAAGCGAAACGCTCAGAGACGTTGCAGGAACGTCTCCAGCTAATCTAGCTTCAGTATGGGTGTGAGTCCTGGATCATCACCAGCAGGAGGTGCTTCCCTGACAAAGAAGATTTCATTCAGACGATCGGAGGATCTCAGAAGGCTTATTACTGTGAGGAACCGAGGCATACAACATTAATGTTGCTGATAACCCCTCAGCCATGCACAACATGGGGTGTCAGAAACAGCGCTCCGCACCAAAGCTCTACATGCCCTCACGGCGGGTTGTTGCATCAAGTTCACTTAAAAAGTTCATCTGGTGGAGGGAGTCCCCCCCCCCCACACACACACACACAGTAATTCTTGGGTGAAGTCAGATGAAAAGGGGGCAGGATGAGCTGCCCCTCCTCTCATCCCTGCACACACAAACACTTCCCCACAGGGTAAACTAGGTCAAAGTGTCAGGACGCTTGTTTATGGCATGTGGCTTGGGCTTCACACTTACCCCACGTGCCGGCTAATTGCCTGTAATTGCTGAATTTACTGGTCAGTAATTAATTTTTGGGCCGGCTCCTCCTCACCCTTCTCTCCGCCGAGTCAGAAAGGGCCCGTCCGGCTCTAGGTGTCATGTTTAATAAAGTGGATCAGGACGGGACCCAATTAGCATTGTGAGCTGAACCCTCAAAAAGGAAGCCTTGTGGGCATGTGTCCTGGGGACATAATTGAATGTGACACCGTCTTTCATTTGAATTTGTACTGCAGGCCCACCGGACCCCTGACTGCGGTAAGTTTGTCTTTGTGGTTAAACTCACCACAGATTATTTATTTATTAATTATCAATGCTGTTATAACACTAACAGGCCCACATCAAAACAATTAATAAAATTATAAATATAATATATATTTATTTTTGTACAATTTTCTTTGAAAGTACAATTTTCTTTAAATGTTCCAATTGCATAAAAAAAATAAAATAAATAGTCTAGCACTTAACAGTTCCCCAGCATGTTCTATTCTTGACAAGTTTGGCCTTATCGGGGCTCTTCGTTTTGTAACTCAGAATCTATGAAAACCGAATGAGAATTGCTGGTGTCTTCCTCTGGTAAGTCGCTTTGGGATAAAAGAATCTGCCAAGTAAAGTAAAGTAAAGGAAAACAGAAAAACTAAATTATACAAGAAAAATACCTCACAACCATTTTAACAAATTACTGAAAAATCAATACTTCTTGCATTGAAACAGTTCAGGTAATAATCTAAATAATACTAAATAATTTCTGTCTAATAAAGTAAATAAACCAGCAACTACTTAGGTTCATGGAAATTACATAGCCGTTTTTAAACCAATTTTCATGTTAAAATGCAAATCATGTTGCTTGTTGCACAGAATGCAATATTGAATAGTTCCTTTGCAATGTGAATGGGTGGAGAATAAGGAAGAGAGCGGATAATCTAGATAATTATCTTTCTAGATAATTCTACCATCTGGTCCAACTGCATATTCTCCCCTGTAATGAAATGTACTAACCTTTTGGGAGAGGGGGTGAAGCCCCAGGAAGATTTCTGGGCTGTTTAACCTCCTGTGAAAGAGGAATAATGTCCAGTTATGACCTTGACTGATCCCAAACAAGATAACATTTCCATGTTTTCATCACCTGTGTGGTGAGGAGGGTTTGGCCTAAGGCTGTCAACACCTCCTTCCAGCTATTTCCACCCTCCTGGCCTCTCTCTCCTGCTCTCACATTTGTACTGTTAATAGCCCTTTTGAGGGTGGTGTGCATTCGTGTTTCGGGCCTTCAGATCACATTACCTCAGGCTAGGCCAGACCGAGGGTCTGAACTTGTAACCTTATGATCCTCCCGGCCAGTTTTAATGGGACACCAGAGTTCCAACCCGCCTCAACCAGCCCTGCACATTAGCACCACTCGGCCCATCAGCCCGGCCCATCACACGGCCACTCTGGAAATGTGAGGTGGCACGGCCGGGCCACGGAACCTGCCTGAGTTTACCATGGCCCGCAGTCATGACCCACGTCACCCCGGGTCAGTGTCAGCAGGAAACCGACCCAGAAACCGGTGGCGTGGCCGGTGCATCACATGACCACCATCTGGAACAGATGTTGGGCGTCACCCCCGGAATCGAAGGGTGGACATTCTGCACAGAGTCCTTCTCCTCTCAGGACTGTCCATCCTTGAGCAGCCAATCACTGGAGGCATCTAACTGAACGCATTTACCAAGTAGGTGCAAAGTGTTAACTAAACTGTATCATTGTTCTACTTCTGAAATTGGACCCTGATCCTGTCTCTGCGAGATTGGATGGCTAATCAGATTCAGATAACAAACTGTGAAACAAGAGCAGGGTCTACAATCATTTTTTTTTATTATCCTGTGTGAGAGGAAGCATAGACTCGTCTCTTAGACCCTAATCGCTCGGCCCACTTAGAGAACAGCAGTCAAAGGAATTAAGCCCATGGCATCGTGGGACGGCCTAATGGAAGCCAGCAAGTTGACGGGGGAACTAGTGAATTCGTGGTGCGCACACAGCAGCTGACAAATCAGGCAAAACTTGAAGGTTGGCTAGTCCTTCATCTGATGGGATTACTGTTAGTTGCATCGTGCGCAGTCATCTGTGAACAACTTCAACCTCTTCTGTTAGATCTTCGGGCCTCACGGCCGCTCTCTCTCTCTCCCCCCGTCGCTCTCCTAATGGCAGCAAGTGGGTAGCACTGGAGGAGATGGACTGGAGCTTTTGAGGTTCGGTGACCTAATTGAAGGAAATTGCCACCTTTGATGTAAATCTATTGCATCCAGGCTCCCTTTCTCGAGCATCTGAATGAAGACATGCAGGAATAAAATCACAGTGGCGCATCTTGCCTCAGGACCAACAGGTTTAAGGCAAAGTCAAATGGTTTATGTAAAGGGAGACTGTAAAACTTCACAGCTGGACCATGCTTTCTAATGTTTTAGGATTAAACTTTTCCCACTGCTCATATATCTTTTTGCAATATATCTATTATCAACATTTTAAACGAATGACTTCATTCAAATCTCACAAGCTGATCCAAATTTGACATTCCTCCCTCAAAATAACGAACGGCCTTGGTCGCTTGAATAGCTGTATATATTTAACCGATGATGATGATGACGTTGTAAAAATTAAAATTAAGACAGCGGTGAGCTTTCTCTTTATAAACCACCCTTCTCTTCGTCCACACCACCATTACAAAACAGTCCGGCCTCCATTTTCAATTGATCGGCTGGATGTTTGCAGGTATTGAGTAAGAGCTGTTTTGGCCCTGTTGCCATCCCTTATGTGCCGTCCGATAATATATAATGAGCCACCTTGCCATGAGCAGGCGGTAAAGTACGGTGAACAATGTGGTCCTCTCTCTTCCTCTTCACTTATATATACCCCCCCTCCAAAAAAAAAAGAAAAAGCGCCACCTAAATCACCTCCCAAGACAGGCTATTGCCCTGTGTGCGCGCTGCTCACTCCAGACCCACTTCTTTGATGTTGGTTCGCATTTAAACATCAAATAACCTGACCTTATCTTCTCCACACCCCATTTAAACGGAAATGGCAGCACTGGGTTTGGGTGCAGCCATTCAGTCCAAGGTCAAGGGGTCTGTTACACCTACTTCTACCGGGTCAGGTCTGTGTGCTGCATGCATTGAACCAGCAGCCTGCGATGGTGTGAATCACATATTCCTCGGGCTTTCACAGTGAAAATATCTCTCATGTTTCAACAATGCAGCCAAACTGGACACAGCTGCGGCCTGCACATCCACTCCTTCTGCGGATGAATATCCGACACTTGGGAGCCTTGCGTGCAGAAAATCCACGTGCGAGTGCGTCTGCGCAGCCGGACGGAGGACCAGCGTCTGACGAGTGACGCAGCGGGAGGCTGCACAGCATCCAGCCGACTCTTGAGCCGGTAAAGAGATAAAATACTGGCCAGATTTACATGCCACAAGTGATGCAGAGAAAGAGCCACCTCGCTCTCCGCTGCCACATCAAAGGGGAGCAGGTTATTAACAGGGCATGGAGAGCACTGGAGGCTGCGGTTTTCATCACACACCGTCTAGCTCTCATTTAAAATCAACAGCAAACAAAACTATTTCTAATGTCTCGTTCGCCCATTAATATGGGCCCCTGCCATTGTCTGTGGCCCTTGCAATTCATTAGGCAACTTATTGGGCTCAAGATTCAATATGCATGTTAATTTAATGGGTTTTCTGGTTTAGAGGGAAAAAAGGGGAATGTCTTTGATGTTCATAAAACTTGGCAGTCAATCGTCAGTGGCTCAGAATTAGAGCATTAATGAAAAAAGGAAGAGGACAATGATCTCTGTTATTGTTTCAAATACATGCATGTTAATGTCTCCCAATCACATGCATACAAATGCAATTAAAAGGCCATTTAAATAGCCAGTGCCTTTATTCTTGTCTGACACAAATGACTATTATTTTCTCTCATGTTCATCCCGAGGCAAAATTATGTACAGCTTGCTTGGGCTGATGAAGTCATGGTCGTAGAACCATGAACACATGTTCTCATCTCAGGATCTCTGGCACAACAGGAGTTACCTGGACGCAGGTGACTGTAGGATAAACTGAAATGTTGTCACTGCACGTTGTCTGTAGTAGGACGAACAGACCACAGAATTAAATCTTTGAATTTGCATGGAGGATCCAGTGCATAAAGGGCAAGGTGGTGGCGGTGGTGACATTTGCAGCGCAGAGCTGAAGTGATAGATTGAGGTCACTTGCGTAAAAACAGCACAACTTGGTTGTCATAGCCCTAGCATGTGTTGATCCATCTGGAACCTCTGACAGCAAGCCGTAAGCACAAGCCGTGTGAGCATGTGCCAGGGCTGTGGGAGTGGGAAACGAGGAAGGTGCACCAAGCGTTTGCAGATATTCTCATACTTTCCTCACGGCGTCTAAACCAACATTATTTACTCTCCAATGCACAATGTTCAACTCAGATATAATCATATTTAGAAGGACAATGGATTAATTTATATTTATGCAATAAAAAATATTGAAATTCTCACTAATCACCAGTGAATTATTGGTTTATTTATGCTTATTGTTCATGATTAAAAATCAGTTGAGTGCATGTTCTGCAAGGTTTGGTAACATTTCACTTATAGCTCCTGATGGCACACAGCAGCAGTGTTGACCTTTGACCTGTGCAGCACTGGTAGCCAATGCATGTCCTCCTCTGCGTTACTATATCCCACGCTTATAAAATGGACGACCATCGGAATTAGAAGCAAGCGCAGCATAGCTTCGAGGGACGAGAGAGCAGATTAATGAAATGCGACTTTAGCTCGTGATCACACTTGTCATGCACGGTTCCCCGGCCTTAACGGGTTACGCCACGCAGGGCGGAGAGCCCGTTCTAATTACGGGGAAGTGGGAGCCAAGCGTCTCGCTCCTGCGTGGTACCCGCTCCAGAAACAACAGGCTGTCGGGAACCTGCGGGCGCACCACCGCCTGGCAGGCGAGAACCTGCGCGCGGCCGCCTGGTCTCCTGGAACGCCGTCCGAGAACATTAGTCTCAGTGAAAGAGCCGGAAAGTGTCCCGGAAAGTTGCACAGAGGGCCAACTGTTGGAGAGGCCCAGTGACACAACTGATGCAAATGCTAATAATTACCATGAAAGTCCATTTTTGAACTGTCCACAATTGCTTATAAGGGTTGCATGTCCACAGTAGTACAGAATTCCGTAGAGGTCGAGGTAGGTGGTTATTTTGAGGTAACCCGTTGCCAGATTCAGCATTATGGATGAGCGCGTCAATTATTGCTTTAAGTGGGAGCTGACACAGTCAGAAATTGCGTTGTGTCTTTCAGTGAAAGACAATTTTCATATAAGTGTCCGTCACTTGAGGAGAAGACTTTAGGGGGATTTCATCTTTACTAACGTGCTTACACTTGCATGAATCGTGTAAGGCAATATCTTTTAAAATGGCCTAAAGTTAGAAGCACCTGCTGAACGTTGAATTGAGTTGTGATCTCGAGATTTTTCTCAAGGTCACAACTTAAATTTCATGTGATCTTGAGATAACAAATGAAAAAATTGAAGTGAAATTGCAGGACCGTACAGGTAGAACTAAGAAATTAAAGATTTATATGCCTCATGTCAAACGTTTGTATGTGCTGTGCTCTGATTGGTCAGTTGTAATTTACATATAAATTTGTCCTGGTCAGGCTCTCAGTGTAGGTACAGGACATATCTGAATGTCAAGTAGGAATAACCAGCTGGGCTGGACAGACATTCAGCATTTTTGTGCTGCACATTCACCCAATAATCATCCCAGAATTCTTCAAATTTTTAGGACTTTCCCAAAAAATTAATAATTCAACGCATAAAGACAAAACAAAATGGTACTGACAAGAAATCCCCAACACACACATAAACACACACACACACACACACACACACATAGTAATAGTATAACAAGACCAGACCGGAACACTGGTGGAAGGGAAACTGGTGTGTGGAATCAGGAGGGGGCGTGGCCTGCACTCAGTGCCTTGGGATCGGTGATTGTGTGTTTGTGCCCGCGATGACAGTCATTACAATAATACTGCATGAAGGTATTGTGTTTTATCAGGATATCCAGGTTTAATACTAGTCTATGTTGACAATAAAACTACTTTTTTATTTACGCTTTTGTTCTTATTGTTTTAATGCAGGTTCACCAAGAATCAAAATGTATTGATCCTGCCTAAATCTGATGGCATAGGCTACTATTGCTCTATGTAAATAATTTAAAGTGGATGATTTAGAGGTTAGAATAAAACGTAGCATGTATTAAGTAATCTGATGCATGGAGACAGGTCCTAAAGACTGTTGAAATAATCTGGATAAAATTTCAGAGCCACAGCCCTTCTTTAAAGAACACCTGTAATTCAAACTGATAAATAATATATTTCCCAGTCCTGACCTTCATCTTGGAATAGAACTTGCCTTACACCTGACCCCAAAGTATGTAAGCATTAACATTGGTGCAGTAATATCTGACAAAATTAATGAGACAGCGCCATCTGCTGCTGAACATTGTTCCTATCTCATAAGGCACTGTGGTGGGACTCAAATGGGCTAAAGTGGCACTTTTTGAGGATCATTAAAGACAATAATTAGGTGGCCTGTAAAAAAGCAGCATGTGGTCACTCTTGAATGTTTGCAGGGTGAAATGTCGACCAGACATGGGACACAAGCAAGTCAGAAAGGCCTCTGGGGCAGCAATAATCTGGTTGTGATGTCACATGTCACATGATGCACGGTGTAAACAAGGTCAAACAATGTCAGGATGCAGATGTCATTCATGCTGTCTGATTCTTAATTGTGACTGGAACCAGTCAGGCGCCCCAGAACAGCAAAGAGAAGGGCAGATTTTATTATAATTAATGTGAATGTTTAAAATGTTGTATTAATTTTTTGTATTTGTATTAGTTTGTACTTATTGTTGCCATATTTGATCGTTGTATGTGGGATTTGCTTTATACTATCTGCAAAAACCTTTCTGGGTAGAACCTACCAAAAGCAGGGATCCTTTGTATCATTGGGAGTAAAAGTGAGATTGTTGTGTCCAATCTGACAGTAGAGCTACTGCAGTAACAAGCCTTAATGGTGCTCATGTTAGAAACACTTAATATGGTCCATCTTCTGAGGTCTTGTGGTGTTCATGGAACAATAGATCAGAGTTGTTTTGGTGGCAAGAGTGATATTATGTACTACTTGCAGGCAGGTGCTTTTTAACATAGTGGCCGTTTGGTGAAAAATTGAGGCAGAGGACGAGACACGCCGGCCCTGCCTTGCAGCTATGCCAGCGGTGAGACGCTGGCCCTGTCTGGTCTGGTTGGACTGGTATTGATCCAGCACAGAGTGGATGTGCTGGGGGACACTCAGACACCTTGTTCAGCCAGAGCCATGGTGCTGATTAAGTCCTCACCCTCTTTTGGCTGGTTTTATACCCCCAGGCCACTCCCATCTCCCACCCAGTAGACAACAGACACTAAAAAACAGATTTTAGTCTTTTAATTTTTCTGTGCAACAGTTGACACAAACACTGTCTGGTGCACAAATACTCAATCAAGCAGGAGATATGCAAGTACAGATGCATTTACTATTTACAGGGGACCCTTGTGGTACATGAAACTTTGTACTACACGTATTGTAAAATGCAAAAACATAGACCAAACCTTGTTTAAAATTATTTTTCTTTAAAGCTACGGACAACTTCTCAAACCGTTCCCTTTTCACGAAACATTTCAGTCATCATCCAGCAGGGGGTGATGGAATACTTTAAATGAAAAGAAATTACCTTTTTTAATGTAGACAATAAAATATCGTAGTAATTTATTTATTTCCTATTTCTCCAGTTTCAACTTTCTCTGAAAGACAAAAGGCCTTCAGACTTCACAGTTGAGATTCCATACTGTGAACCAAATGATTTCATGCATCATATTATTTCAGCAAAGGTGAACATTATTTTAGCATCAATAAAACATTAATAATGACACTGTACAATTTAGACATACGTGTTACGGGATGGTAGTTTGCCTATGAACTAGAAGACAACAGTTCCAATCCCACTTACTACCATTGTGTCCCTGAGCAAGACACTTAACCCTTAATTGCTCCAGGGGGGGGACTGTCCCTGTAACTACTGATTGTAAGTCTGGATAAGGGCGTCTGATAAATGCCATAAATGTAAAATGTAAATGTTTGAACATGGCCATTTGCCAAATGCTATTAATGTAAAAGTGAAAAACGGCAACACTTTACAACAAAGCAATCCTTCGAATTCATACTCCATCATTTCCTTCTTAGAGCACTTTTAATACGAATGATTTAACACGAATGACTGATTGCAGTTCTTCTACTCCTAGATGTTCTGAAAACATCTGTGTGATGAATTGTGGGGAGGGTTAGATGACAAACGATCCCTCCAGGATGGATGCAGTTGTTCAAATGAAGCTTCAGATGCTGCCCCTGACCTGAGACCCGCTCTTTGCCAGTGTCCACAACCAAAATTCTAGCAATGTGTAGATGTCACACTTTGACTTTAGACTCTCAGAAGCTGGAATGGAGGGTGTTCGGCCGAGGCTGGCTCGCGTGCTTGGAGCTGGAGTCAGTGGGTGGCCAGCAGCCGGAGAGGCGGTGACGGAAGTGACCGCTCAGCAGGATGTAGATGAACGGGTTGACGCTGCTGGCTGCGTAGCTGAGGCAGACGGAGAGGTAGTAGCAGGTGTGGTAGGCCAGCGTGGGTCGGGGGACGCTCAGGTTGACCAGCTGCAGCATGTGGTACGGCCCAACGCTCAACAGGAAGACCGCCACCAGGACCAGGACAATCCTGGTCAGACGAACGGCTCGCTGTCTGGGTAGACTGGTACTGTACCTGGCAACAAAGCAAGAAAGAACGGTTCACATGCCAATATTGCTCGAGTAAGGCTAGAGTTTCCAGGTAGTACACAAGACTTCTGGAATGTATTCTGTATATTAGTTTAATTGAATGTGACTGCACAATTGTAGCATTAGATGTAGCTTTAGCAGCCAATAGATGTCTGTTGCTTTGGATAAGTGCATAGAGAGCGAGTGAATCTGCGCGTGGTTGGGACTACAAAATGAAACCGATGCCATTTGAACAGTCCATTTTTTTTATTACAGGCAGAGAAACCACTTAGGCACAGGCTGTTCATACTGAACAAAAGTCCTAATTTAAGTGGCAATTGCCAGTGCTGTCCCTTTGTGTCCCAGTGACATGGGGTTCATACAAGAAACACTAGCTGTCTGAATGGCCATCTGCTGATGAAAACCTGATTTGAAAAGTTTCAGCCGTGTGGCTGTTGGAATTATGGTTACTAATGCACAAAAAGTTCAGAAGTCATTTTCATAACCACCTTTCAGAACTTTGTTGAAAAGGTGAGAAGGAATCTTGTGTAGACAATTTTTCCTTCAGCTCAAACATCAAAGCACTAGAACACGACCTAGTGTGAAGTAGGACTATCTTAATAAACTGAAGAACAGGGAAGGGCAGCTAATCTAAGATGGACATGAAGAATTAAAGCTGTAAATCTTTAAGCTGTAAAAACCAGATAATGACAAATTCTTGTCTGATGTCAAGTTGCATCAGTATTGTGGGGTATTTTGGGTAGACCATGTGTATTTGCATTCTTATGCCTATGTTCTTATACTTTTTAAGTCAAAAAATACTGTGGAGTTGAGACCAGTGGCTCATGTATCTGCCCCTTTGATTGATCACTTCCAGCACCCACAGTCCCCACCCTCCACCCTCTGACCCCTTGTTTGGTGACAGTCCTCAAGGAGGTTGTGAATGGAGAAAAAAAGCATCTCAGCACCCAATAATACTCCTATCCTACAAACGTGGGCCTTACAAGTGCAGCCACTGCTATCCGTATCTTGACATCGCTGTCACTACCAAACTATGCATTCTGATTGTCCGACAAGTTTATGTAACATCAGTTAGTGTGAATTCCCATGCACTACCATGTTAATACCACACCCCCTCGTGTTGTTGTACCAATGTTCCTGCCACTAATACATTTTGTTTGTGCTGCATGTTTGGTAAAAAAAAAAAAAAAAACAGTCCTTGCTGTTGATGTTGAGGCGCACATTGCGACGACTGGCAGCTCTCATGCTTCCTACTTCGTCATTCTTGGTAATTTAAACCCCTCCTGTCAATCGATCACACATACAGGGCTTGTTCCTCCTCCCCTAAATACGATTGGTCGTAATGCACTTTCCCAGTCACTCTACAAAGCCACCAAAAAGCCAAAGACAGCCATGGATCTTACCTTTAAAGTCACAGAATAAGTGCAGATCAGGTGTGGGGTGGGGAGCAGGGAGCCCTCATTCCAGGGTAGTATTTGATCGTGCAGAGAAGAAATGTGGCCTTGTTTTCTGCCACACTGACAGCGCGACCGCAGAGAGCATACACACTCACACCACACAACCAGACCAGAAGGAGGCTGGACCTGGGACATCTTGGAAACGGTGAACTCATTTTCACTTCACTTGACACTGACACAGTGTCAATTAGTGTCAATTAAGTCCAGTTCATCACACAGTCCCCATGTTAGACACAGACAGTGTTAAGTTCACCCTAGTTAGGGTACCGGGCCACAGTAGCACCAATATACCACTATTACCACATATTTCAGTATCGGTCGTACGATGCCACCGTCTGCCGCTGCTTCTGTTTGTTTTCTCAGAGACACGGAATCAAGCGTCCAGACTACTGGCAGACCAGTGAAGAGACCAGCAAATAAATCCTGGTTCCTGACAACTGCTTTACAAGGACAAAACATGAAACAAACCAGAGGGTCACCACAGCCACCACCACCATTACAACTACAGCTTCAGGGATCTTCAAATGGACCAGTAACATCATAATGGACATGTAATGTAGACCATGACACCGGACTACATTCTAGACTTCTCCAACCCTACAACTGTAGGACTTTTTTTTCTCTTCTTGGACAAATCTTCACCAACCCGGCACTGACACCACTTGCAGGCTCACTCTACCCTGGAAGGACGTCCCTCTCGGTATCACTCCTTCCCAAAGTTTCTTCCCACCTTTTTTTTGTGTGAAGGTTTTCCTTGCTGAAGGGTCGAGTGTGGGGGGTGTCAACTGTAGGACTTGTCAAGGCCCATTGAGACGTACTGTATGCGATTTTGGGCTTTATAAGAAATAAATGTTGTTGGTGTTGTTGTTGTAGCTCCATCTCAGTGTAGTAAGCCGATTTGTTCCTGAGTGTCTTTACCTGCCGACCGATTGCTTTTCTTTTCTTCTAGATTAACCTTGCCTGATTCTTGTTGCTCTAGATGACAAGCGACCTTCACAGCACCCCCGACAAATCTTTGTCTCCTCAAGGTCTACGCCTTCGCCTGACTCGTCTCCAGCCTACCGTGTTTCAGTACACTTACGCCACTGTAAGGGCCCAGGGCTGCTCCCTCAAGCCCCGCTGCTACGGCCATCAGTCAAACGAACGGTTTCTCCTTCTGCCTCTCCACCGCCACTCAAGCGTAAGCACTCTCACAGCCCTGCTCCTCACGCCACGAACTCCGGCCCCGCCACCTCGGCACCTGCGTCCTGGTATTTTCTCATCGCTGATGCAGTTCGGCACACTCAAATCATGCACATGCACTTAACAGTCAGATCGGTCAGAAAGCAAATGAGACGAGGCATCCAACGAATCACAATTAGCCCCACGTGCTGCCCTCCAAACTCACCGCCGCGCCGTCTTGTTTCTCCGGAACATTCTCCACGTGTAGCACAGGATGAGAATGTAGCAGATCAGGATTAGTGGTAGAGGAAGGAGGAAAGACGTTGTGGTTTGGTAGATTGTGTACCTGAAAAGATGTCAGACACAAACAGCGTTATGTGTGCAACTGGTAACTGACGGCTTCTTTCAAGGCCATTAAAAGTGATGCATTAACCGAATAGGACATTTCAGGGACATCTGAGATCTCCTTAAACCGCGAACTTGAGCAGTCTGCCTACGGCTTGACAAAACTGAGGCTTTGTTTGTACAGGTTTATGAGAAATTGGCTCGCAAATAGACAATGAATGAAAGTGTCGGTGCAGGGTCGATGACCAAGACGCTTGGAGACCAAGCTATCAACACACAGTGACAAAAATAGCATCGTAATGGAAGTGAGTTGGCAATAACAGTTCCAACGAAAACATCATTTACAGTGACTTATGGGAAAAAATTGTGGATAGATAGATAGATCCGGCAAATGCCATGGACAGGACACTGACCACCCATCAGCAATCGAAATGAATAGCCATTTTAGTCCATTTCTACAAAATCTAAGATGTGACCTCTGAATTGTGTGTGCTATATTTAACCCCTTGTCAGTCCCTATCTCGAGCAAGGAGCAAATCGCCTCACAGGTCCTGCTTCGGACCTGTGTTTTTCAGGCCGTGAATCAATCAGCAAGTATAGGCTAAAGCAGCGTGCGAATGACCGCCGGCATACCAGAGCAGCTCGCTGTGGGAGGCCAGGTTTATGGAGCAACTCTCCAGCCCATCAGGGAAGCGGATGACTTTAGAATGGATCCAAGCAGGAAGCACCAGGACAAAGGAGACCGCCCATAAACACAGGTTGATCCGGATGGTCCTCGACCGCGTTCGGAGTCCCATCAGGCGAAAGGGGTGCACCAGAGCCAAGTACCTGCATGTGAAGAGATTCGGGCATTAGATGCAACGTTTGAGCTGAGTTCTTGCCTTGTTGTCCAGTACAGGAAAAATAGAATTTCATATAAAAACAACTCCAAGGTCAGGTGTTGGAATACAGGCCCCAGCTTTGTCTATGTTGAGCTGCATTTGCTCCGGGTTCTCTCGTTTCCTCGCACCATCCTGAAGCGTACATGGTAAGTAGAGAGGTGACTCTAAACTGGCCATAGGTGTGAGTGAGTGAAGGATGCATGCGCCCTGTCGCTCTGCCTGCTAAGATGAGCTGAAGGAATTATTGGACAATGTAGTACAGAAGTGAGTTGGCAATTGATAACAAGGCCTTGTTATCTTGAGATCACAATTTATTTTTCTCATTATCCCAGTACAACCAAATTAGATTTTCTCGTGATCACAATTTTTTCTTCTTCATGTTTGTTACTGTGATGTCATGCAAGATCAGTGTTTACGACGTTGCAAAATTCAATGCTGCTGGAGATCTAACCCTGTGGGCCTTCTTCTCCAGTGATGGACACAGTGATGATGCACAGATCCATCTGAAAACATAATTTGTCAGAAAAACAAACCGAGATAAGAAGATGAAGCTCTACAGCCCTGAGCTCAGAACAGACTGAACCTGAAAGGAGTGAATTTAAATCACACTGGACGTGAAGTAAATCCCTGGTCAGTGTGTCACTGCAGGATAAACGCACAATACACACACCAGGGCCAAGTGGAGGGTGAGCGAGAACTCACACAACACCATTTGGTGCGTCTTTCTTGCATATATAGAGCAACATTTTGGCTCAACACAAAAGAATAATGTTCTCACAAGCGAGAAACAACAATTGGTTGCAGCTCCGCTCCGTAAATGTGGTGCATGAGCACCAATTAAAGCCAGTATCACACTGTCAGGCACTGAAAGCCGCTTTTAATTTCTTTTGGCGATAATGCGCTGCACCCAGCAAAGTTAGGATAGGTCGATTATAACAGCATCCGAGCGTAAAGAGCTGTTTAAATGAAATGTACTCGTCAGAGTGGTGCACAGTAATGGTGTTTAACAATGCCTACTTATCATGCTGAGAATGCAAGAAAGTTGCTTTTACTGCAATTACAGTGGGAAGCTCAAACCAAACACATAAAGCCTTCTTTAGATGATGACTGCAGTGAACGAGCATGATTTCGATGTCTATCATTAATGTTAAACATTGTGACCCACCTGTCATCATGGCTCGCCCCACAGAGAACCCTCCAGCACTGACCTTGCATACATGTATGTTCCAGGCTCATATCACATTTGTAGCTCTTAAACATGCTTGCAACAATAAATAAGTAAATAAATAAAAATAAATAAGTAAATAAATAACGAGGCCTTGAGGGAGAATAATGTCAGGGTGGTAGTAGCTAAGTGGGTAACAGAAGACCCGGGTTCAAATCCCACTTACTACCATTGGGTCCCTGAGCAAGACACTTAACCCTGAGTGTCTCGAGTGGGGGACTGTCCCTGTAAATACTGATTGTAAGTCGCCCTGGATAAGGGCGTCTGGTAAATGCTGTAAATGTAAAAATAACTATTTGAATAAACATTTGTCTTGCCACTCGTCTAGACCCAGACTTGCTACGACTTCCTTTATCTACGTACTTTTGTAAAACATGATTTAGGACCTGGCGGCAAATCCTTTGTTGGCAATCACAGAGGTCAGACGTTTCCTGTAGTTGCCCACAAAGTTTGCACATATGTCAGAGTGTATCTTCTTCCATTAAGTACAACATTACAGGTTTTTCCATACTGTAGCGATGAACAAATACTTTATATACAGCTATATTAAACTACAAGTACGATTTAAACATTACATTTAACATTAGATTAAATGAATTACAGTTTAAGTCAGGGACACAGTGATAATAATTGGAGCATACTGATTTGTTAAGCATCTTAAATTTCCTCCCTGTTTTAACCCTTTCAAATAAATACTTATTATGACAAAATTAGTCACAATTAGACTGAGAAGGGTCCTTTGCGTGACAGAATGTCATGATAATACTGTGATGCACCACTTGAATCATCATCACAGCACACAGCACACTGCTTAGATCACTGATGGTTTCTCATGGAAGCAAAACATAAACTCTCTTATCAAGACTTCAGCAAAATATAATATAAAATATACATTTCAAATGCCCAAAACATGAATGTGTTCAAGTATTCCCTCCATAATGGACTTTGACCAAACATTCTGCATCCGGAAAGCCACCAGCATTGTGAATGACTCCACACATCCCTCACATGCATCTCCACATCTTCTATGGTTACAACATATTATCTGTTACAGCAGTGTTTATACTATTTTATCAGATATACAGGACTATTATACTCTTCTTGCACCCATCAAATGTTATTTTTGCACTGCCTGTGTTCCATGTTCGCACTTTATGTTTGTCGATGTTGAACGTGTGCACTTTATGTCAGTCCATACGCAGCATCTAATTCTGGAGAAATCTCGTGTTTGAAGAAACGAGAGACCCCTGTGCGATTGTGCGCAAGGAGGCAGGTAAGTTTCCTCCGGTTTAATCTGCGAAAGGGAGCCGGCATGAGCCGCAACACCACAGGGATGTTGTCGCTCGCGTTCTAGGTCACGATTGGGTGCCACCAATCTGATTGACGTCAGGTCTCCAGCCATGGAACAGGAGTGAGTAATTAGGGACACGGCTGGAGCCTGGAAATAAGGGACTTCGGAGCAGCCGGTCGGGGCTGCGACATTTTTTGTGGACCCTGTTACTTTCCTTGTGTATGTTTTTCAGTTCCTGGCCACACGCCTGCGGGTTTGTTTCTATTAGTTCCATTTCTTTCCCCTGTTATTGGCCCTCGGGCCGTTTTGTTTGTGTTATTATTAATAAAATCCCATTCCCAGTATGTCCCGCCTCTGCGCTTCATTCCCCCGTCAGACAGCAAGGTGAGGAGGTGAACAGGATATATCTTACTTAGTTGAGGTGGAAAGGGAGCCGAGTCGAGTTGACAAATGCCAATCAATGACTGAGCAGCTGGCAGTGGCCATCTTGCCAGTTTACGTGGATGGACTCATGTGACACTGTCTAACAAGTATGCAGCTGAAATTACAATAAAGCTCTCAAACTTGAAAAAATATTGTGATGGAGTCTGAACCTTTCACCTTCCTTTCAAATGAAATGAAAACTAAAAATGTATTTTTATTATTAACTCGGTATAACTGGTTAGTACCTTATGTCAGTACCACACATCTTTCATCACACATGAAACCTACTTACTAGATGGAATGTATAGGAAATGAATCTAATATCTTCAAATATCTTCACAGAGTAGTTATTACCATGTGCTGTACTCAGCTGACCTTAACAACCTGGACAGCAAAAATTTCAGTAGGTGGCTGAACAGTGATTCAGTGAATCAATTCACACTCAGTATTTAAGCTGGTGTGCAAGTGGAACATGGTTATGTATGAAGATTTGCATGGAAAACATTAATCAGTAAAACTACTACACTTCCTTTTTGTCCTTTTTGGTATGGTAACGAAGACTAAATCCTTCCTGGAAAGATGATAATTGTCACTCCCTGATCAGGGAGGGAAACTGTGTGTAATGAATTTTGATATAATTCCTCATTGTGTAAGATGTCTACATTTATCAAGACCTTAGGCAAAGTGAGAAAAATCATTTAGCTGAAATGTCTGCACTTGCATGTCATTAGGGATGATGCGACAGAATCGTAGAGTAAGTAAGAGCCAAGTGGCAATCTTTCAAATGTCAAAAAGATATTAAATTATTCAGTTTAACACAGTCATTTGCATTTCACTCATAGTGTGTGGTTTATAAACCAGACCACCGTGTTGCACCAAACTCATGAAATAAGTCACATTCTAAGTAATCAAGCTACAAAAATGCATGACCTATACACCGCTGGGGGCAAATGGAACTAAATTTACATTCGAGATTGAGGTGTTTTTTTTTTCTCCAGTAAAGGATTTATGAAGAGCAGGGCAGATATTAAAGTATATTTACAGCTGTTGATAAAAATCATTTTCCTGCTATATTTCCTGCGCAGAATCCAAATCAGCAACTTAGCTTGCTATATTACCTTAATTTACATATATACACACGCACGTATGCACGCACACACACATACATGTATATTAAGGTCAGTTGTAGGCAAGCTATGTTGTTGATTTGGATTCTGATATATATGGCTGAAATCAGGCAGTAGAAGACACTAACCTGTCCAGACTCATGGCGGTCATGACCGCAGCACAGGCCACCTGATTGCAGTTGTCCATTGATGTAATGATGGTGCAGAGGGTGCTGCCGAAAACCCAGTGCCCACCCCGTGCCCACTGGTGAATAAGGAAGGGCATCACAGTCACATGCACCAGGTCTGCCACTGCCAGGTTGCACATGTAGATGTCAGGGATGGTCTTTTTTGTAGCTCTGCAACACAAAACACACACGCAGAATAAAAAACGCACATGATGATGGCAGATTTGCTATTTGCATGTTTCCAAATGCTTAGAATATCACAGTTGGTGAGATTCTTACACTGATATATCGTTTTTGGTTTGTTAAAAATTGTAAAATTTGGGTCTTTTTGAACAGCTGTCTCAACGCCGCACATACCAACGATCTGGGGACAGTTTCACTTCTCTGTGTTACTAATGCTGACATTTAGAGCCACGTGATCCAGACATCATGCATACAGCATTCTTCCCACAGGATCAATAACATGGAGGTCAATGCAGAGATTAACTGTGGAGATTAATGGAAAAAAATGAAGGATAATGCAAAATTAATAAAGGATAATAAGAAAAAAGAAACCACAAATGAGAAAATGCCTCGTACGTTCCTCTTGTTAGTCAAGGCTCACCAATGACCATATGCACGAACGCAAATATGTCAAAATATTGAAAAAAAAAAAAAATTATAATAAATTACAAGTGGCATGATGTAATGGCTCGGCAGCGTTTAGCTGAAAGTACCTGCAGGTTGTAGGTATGATTGGGTTTGGTGCAGTGGTGCCTTTTGGTGTGGGATTCAGGACGATTAATCGGAACCCACAAAACGCTCTCAGCGACCAAAGTTTGGTTTTGTCCCCAGTTTAGACCAAAATTTTAATCCCAGACCACGTAACCTGTAGGGGTTACTCTCCTTCAGCGAGAAAACCTACCTCAGAATTGTCACCAAGACCAGAACGTTCCCAACCAAGCCAGTGGAGCAGAGAAAACCGACAAAGGTCGGCAGGATGGTGGTTTCCGTCATCTGGACAATGTCGTAGAAGTCCGATTCGGACGTCACGTTCCCGAAAAGCGGCTCAACGCCGTCCATCGTCGCCGCCGGCGTGCGTGGGGACCTTCCCGCAGAGGAGCGTGGCGCGCAGCGTCCCCGTCGTGCGTAAAGACGCGCGTCTTAAATCGGACCGGAGCAGCTCGGAGGCGACGTGTGTTGCGAAGTACTCGTGTAAAATGCACAGAACCAATTTACACGCACCTCTACTCGGTTTCTTCACGGAGAGAACACGCTGGATCTATTCCGACGAAGCGTCTTAAATTGCGCACTAATAACGGTGCCGACTTTTGGGTGCTGCTTCTAGTATTTCTTCAGTTCTTTATTTCTATCTTTTATTTATTAATTAGTTACATTCAATAAAATTTGATCAACACAGGCAAACACATATTACAACCAATTCTCGAGCTTTGCGTAAACGCTGCGTTATGACCATAAATGGGTGAAAGTCAGTGTGCACACACGGTAAAATCTGACTAGGGACCGTGTGACAGCTGCAACCCTTCATATGCCCCGGCAGAATGACCACGGGACGACATCAATTAAGAATCACCAATTAAGAATCTTCAATTAACAATCACCAATTAAGAATCGTAAATTAAGCATCACTATGATTCCGGATGTGTGGACACTACAGGACACGCGCAGTCAGTACGGGGTAAAAAATCCGCATCGAAATATATTTTAATTAATCATCGTTATAATGTGAAGAGCCTCATGAAATGGATTCATAATATCCACAATAACACTTCAACATCGCACCATTATTACAAAGCTGTACAATGCCAGCTGTACCTGCTACCAGTGTATTTTACTTTAAGTTTTATCCTTGTATTCAACTGCTGCCTTTTTTGAAAGATAAGACGCAAACACCTTCAATGAAATTGTGGGGAAAAGATCCCTAACAGTGAGAAAACGAAGATTTTAATTGTTAAAGTATTTGCTGGCCTCCAGATGGAAACACAATACACGTTGGTGTGTTGTCTAGGCAACAGAACAAAGCGCTCACAAGAAAGCCTCAATAATGGACGTAGTGCGAAGGGAAAGTGATCCGAGTGCCAGAGCAGAAAGTGGAAAACACTGCAGGTATCAGAAAACACTAATATGATGTGAATGGGGCTGTGGTGGCCTAGCGGCCCCATAATCAGAAGGTTGCCGGTTCGAATCCCGATCCACCGAGGTGCCACTGAGCAAAGTATGCCTGTCATGGCTGCCCACTGCTCACTTTGGGTGATGGGTTATATGCAGAGTACACATTTCACTGTGTGCACCATGTGCTGTGCTGCTGTGTATCACAATGACAATCACAGGGCTGACGGTCTCTGCGTCACTACAGCACTGAACACGATCTTCTGACTTCAGTGCTAATCCCAACGAGGCTGACAGAGTCGAATTGTTTAAGGCTCTCAAAAGGCATCATCAGCCGGGAGTGAAATGGGAACTGACGCCTCTATAGACCTCCGGGATGTGAAGAGATGCAGTGAACAGATTTAGAAAACTCCTGTTAAAGGGACATGAAAATATGGGAACATGGCAACTGATTGTGTGAGATAATCCTGAATGGCCGAATGAAAGGGATGAAAAGGAGGTTTTGCGACGTGCTGTAAAGGGTGGCTGCTTTAATGTCTAATGACATTTTTAGAATATACTGGAAGTCAGTAGAAACGACTCCTGTAGAAATACACAGCAGTCAGAATGCAGTTTACAAAAGTCCTAAAACCAAAAAACCAGGTAACGTGCCAATATTCAGTCTCTCACCGTAGAATTGCTGGTTAAACTGCTGCAATAAAACCGAGACTCACACGGACTGCTGAATGGTACGTAAAAAGTTGTATCCGTTTTATTTTCCTCAGCTGGCAAAGTGCAAATACCCGGGCAACATGACAAAACCCCCACAGTGATATGACTTCCACGGAGCGGAGCGGACACTGCTCCTCAGCCGTCACAGCTTGCAGGACTGGAAGCTCATGGCGTTCTCTGGCCAGCGGTAAGAGTCTACAGCGAACTCCTCATAGTCGGTGCTGTAGGTCAGCGAGCGCACGTGAGCCTCCTTGTCGGTGGGCTCCGGGGACAGGGCGGCCATATTGTGTTTGTACGCATATTCCACTACCTGCGTAGAGAGTGGGAATATTATATCAGCAAATTACAGGCAGAACATGGAATTATACTGTATCCTGTGTACATATGACATATAAGAATTTTCCAACAAAACATAAAATAACGTAAAATAATATAAAATTATATGAATTTTTGTTGTTGATGTAGAGCCACCCGCCATCTATCCGATTTATTAACCAATTTGTTACACGGAAAAGGGCCCATCACCCTTATCTACCAATTCAGCTGCTACCCTGTTGCTGGAACTCCGGGGTGTGAGATTCGAACCTGAGCCTGGCGTCTTTTCATCTGTATTGTGTGCTTGTGTGTGACAGGAGATTTTTGAGTGATGGAAGCGTCTCAACATTCGGCACACAGAAACGTCGGAAGGGAGTGTACTAAATTCACCTTTACAGCCAGCTTGAGGGAAACCTCTCGGATGGTGTTGAGTGGAGGGTACAGCCTTCCTTCTGACAGGTCCTTTTCTGTCACCAGACTCGCAACCGTCTGCAACAGAGAATTTCCTTTTATAAAGTTTCATTCTTCCAGCAGTTAAATTCGGTGTGTGTGATACTGGCTATCAAGTCATTCAGCTGCTGAAGTAAATATCTGCAGGGGAGACCGACATAGAAATTCCAACAGACACGATCAAAGCTGATGTCTGTCATCTGCCAGCTTTCCCTCCAAGCAAATATTGATGGTGCAGGTGATAAAACCTTAAAACAGGACCTCATGCCGGCTACTGCTATCTGTGTGGAGAAAAGTGAGCAGTGCACGTTCCCATGTCTGAGCTGTCAGCCTTGAAAGAGGGGTCTTCTGCTGATAAAAGATGCCATCGGTTCAGCTCAGGGTTTTAGGAGGATCTGAAGGTTCTCTGCTGTGGTTTTTTTTTTATTATTCATGCCGGACCCTCGCTCCTTTTCAAACAAGCCTGCTTCAGTGCGCCATGAACTGCAAAACACGTTGCTCAAAGCTCATTCATCCGCTTGTCCAGGACGGGATCGCAGCGGGACAAAAAGTCCCACGAGTGGGATGATTACGATGGTATACTTCATGCTTAATGTATGTCTGCGGCTCACTCTGTCTGATGGTTTTCATCCCTTGAGGTTCTTCTGTTGCTCCATCTGAGCGAGGGTCTGTATTAGCCTGAGGGACCAGTGTTCTGACATGAGGTAATTAATTCTGGGATCAGCCATTTTCGTTTTTTCCATGATAGTTACCACTCAGATAGCCCGACAGTCCTTCATTCCAGCCGTATCGGGAGAGGAACATTCAAAGCTTGAGCTTGCATGAATAAAATGAATTATGTTCGGCCAATAACCTGTTCAGTGGGCTTGCAGAGTAGAACGAGTGTCCAGGTGAATTCTGTAGACCAGAGAAATGGGATTTTCTATCCTTGACTTGAGGCATCTGAATTTTTCATTGCATCAGAAGACTGCCCGGTGACTCAGAACCTGAACCTGCCTCTCAGTCTTACTTGAATATGCCGTGTTGTGCATTAGCTTACATTTCATTGAGTTGCACTGTGTTGCACTGAGCTGAATTGATTAACTATGCAAAAACTGCTAAATTGGATCAATTTTTAATCAATGGACACCCTTGTGGTTCAACATAAATATGAATTTATTTCAAATTACAAGTTCCTGCTTTGCTACTATGAAATTAATGTGTGATCAAGTAGAATAGTTCCTGTCAAGTGCCAACAGAATTGATGTTCCAGGTCTGGCCCAGCCATGCCAAGAACATACACCTGTACTGTTCTGTTTATGAGTTGGACCCATGGAGGACATAAAGTGCTAAGAAAGCTTAGATTCTCAAATACCATTTATGATATTTATCTGCAAAACACACAACAGGCAGGTGAAAGTAAAACAAGAGAGGACGGAAAGCAAATATATTGTGCTCTCTCTCTTACTCTACACACACACACATATATGTGTCTGCATGGTGCCACAATAAAAATCTGTTTCTGAATGTCGAAACATTTTAAGTGAAGTGATTGTTATTGTGAAACACTGCAACCATCACCCTTGGTGAGCAGTGGGCTGCCATGACAAGCGCCCGGGGAGCAGTGTGTGGGGACGGTGCTTTGCTCAGTGGAACCTCAATGGCACCTTGGCGGATCGGGATTTGACTCATACAAAATGCAGCAGCACGACTGATCTTCAACCTTCCCAAGTTCTCCACACCGCCCCTCTGCTACGTTCCCTCCACCGGCTCCCAGTAGCTGCACGCATCAGGTTCAAAATACTGATGCTGGCCTACAAAGCCAAACATGGAGTAGCACCATCCTACCTCACAGCCCTTATTACACCTCGCACTGCACCTCGTATACTCCGAGCCTCCAGTACTGCTCGCCTGGTCCCTCCATCTCTGAAGGTAAAAGGAAGACGCTCATCTAGACTCTTCTCCGTCTTGGCCCCTCGGTGGTGGAATGAACTTCCCCTCGAGGTCAGAACAGCTCAGTCACTGAGTACCTTCACACGGCAGCTCAAGACCTTCCTCTTTACAGAATATTTAGACTAACTTGTAAACTTCTTATTGTCGAACTTCTGTATAGAATCTACAACAGAGTGAATAAAATAGATGTATTCATAGTTGGGGTCCTAGTGAACCGGAACTGATCACTTCATCGATGGTAACATGGAAGTACGTTGTAAGTCGTTCTGGACAAGGGCATCTGCCAAATGTAAATGTAAATGTAAATGTAAATGCACTACTGAACACATTTCACAAACACAGCATCAGTAAGGCCTGCAGAATCGACATAGACATTTCACACTCCCGCCCTCCCGAAGACAATACTGCAGCATCGGAGCCAGATCTGCCGGGTTAAGGAACAGTTTTTACCCCCAGGTTGTCCGGCTCCTCAATATGTTGCCCCCATCCACATCACCTCAACCACTAAGCCCTAAACCCTCCCAAACAACACATTACAAACTGAACACCAGTACTGCACCCCGCACTTTAATCTTTAATCTCTTAATACCTCACACTATGCTGCTTTGATATCATCATCCTATAATTTCATATCAATACCACTACCATTATTGTCATAGTATATCATATACCACATACACTCATTGCTGCTACACACACACACACACACATACATATATATATATGTATGTGTGTGTGTGTGTGTGTGTGTGTGTACACACACGATATATAGGTAGGTGTTCATTGACCCGCTCATGAGCTCAAAATCTAATCAAGCGAACCCAGCGGCTCTGAGAGTTGCTCTCTCAACAGCACTGATGTACACTAATAAACAGGGACTTAAGGTTAATCGCCCAGCTTTCTGACTCATCCTGCTCTAGTCAAATACCAAATGGATGAAGCGAAAACACAGCACTGATCATCTGCTTTGTTTATTTCAAGTTTAAATGCCGCAGAAATTCAGGATCTAAAAAAAAAAAAAACAGACTGAGTTAATAAAAGCAGGAGAAGAGATGTTTAAAAGTGGTAAAGTTTGGAGAAGACCTGATATGGAACTTCCAGACTGCAAAATCACAGTCACCTGGAAATGGGAATCAGAAAATACCCTAGTGGGAGGGAGGTGAAGGAAGATGAACTACTACTAATGAAGAATAAAGTCCACCCAGCAAGTTAAGACCTGATCTAGACGCTAAGATGGGAAATTAGGATGAGATGATCTGCAGTGTTAAATCATATGGGCCGTAACAAGAGCAGGTTCAGCTGAAAGAGTCAAACAAGGAAGACAATACAGTCATAAAGGCATCTTCCCATTATGGAAGGGGGCAGTGGTGGCCTAGCGGTTAAGGAAGCGGCCCCGTAATCAGAAGTTTGCCGGTTCGAATCCCGATCTTCCAAGGTGCCACTGAGGTGCCACTGAGCAAAAGCACTGTCCCCACACACTGCTCCCCGGGTGCCTGTCATGGCTGCCCACTGCTCACTCAGGGTGATGGGTTAAATGCAGAGGACAAATTTCACTGTGTGCACCATGTGCTGTGCTGCTGTGAATCATATGTGACAATCACTACACTTTTACTTTACTTATCTAACTCGACTTCTCAAATGAATCCCATGAGTTAGAGGTGTTAGATAAGCATCTGCGACTGCATTCAAATCAAAGGTTTGGACACACCTACTCGGTGGCAGTTACTACAATAGTGGCCACTTAGAAAAGCCCATTTTAAAAAAAAGCCCATTCTACTACATGCCCTTACATGTGTTATTTCATAATTCCTTGTCTTCAGCTTTGTTCTATAATGTAAAAAATGCAAGACCCATAAATGAGTAGGTACGTCCAAACTTCTGTCTAGTACTAGATATGGCACTATATAGTCAATAGGCCATAATTAACTTTCAATGATTAACTTGAACTGATTTTTTTATAGTGCCCTACAAATTGTACTCCCCTTTAAACTCATTCAGCAACTAATGTCCATTGAGAGAAATTATTGCATTAATAAGATGGCATTTCAGAACAGCAAAGATTAGCTGTTCATGATGATGACTCCTAGAATGTTTTAGTGTTGGATTAAGAGATCCTTTCCCTACATTTCCCCTTCTACATTGGTCAGACAGGGACAGGTACCTCTGCAGTCGATAGGAAGATGTCGTCGGTGATGTGCCGAATAGAGCATGCGCTGACGCCCAGAGCCACTCCAGGGAAAATGTAAGCGTTGTTGCCCTGGCCGGGGAAGAACTTTCGCCCGTCAGGTAGAGTGACAGGATCAAAGGGACTCCCACTGGCAAATATTCCTCGTCCCTGGGATGAACAATGAAAGTGAGTGAGTGAGTGAGGAGGAGGTGGATGAAGGAAGAAAGTGTCCTTTTGAAATGACACACACACACACACACACAGATGCGCTACCTCGGTGATTGTGTAACACTGCTCGGCAGTGCACTCTGCTTTGCTGGTAGGGTTGCTGAGTGCAAAGATGATTGGTCGTTCGTTGAAGGATGCCATGTCTCTGAGGATCTGTTCAGTGAATGCTCCAGCGATGGCCGCCACCCCTTTCACACAGAAGAGAGATTTTGTACACGGGTGTGAGTCAATGGATGGTAGTAGCCTAGTTTCACTTAACACTGAGTGTCTCCAGGGGGGGACTGTCCCTGTAACTACTGACTGTAAGTCACTCTGGGTGAGGGCACCTAATAAATGCTGTAATTGTAAATGTAAAGGGTTTATTCCTAGGGGAATATCATATGATTGTAAAACTAGAATATACCTATAATCGCTGTAGGCTTCAGTTTCTTTATGACATCTTCCAGCTTCTTCATTTGGGGGTGCTCATGAGCAAATCGCTCCTTCTCATGTGTCAGGTGGTCTCGACCCTGGGAATAAAGACAAGTGTGACAAGAAAGCTAGTGCCCACAACCAACAAGCAATGTCCATCGAATGGGAATAGGGAGTGCAGCCCATAGAGGGCACTGAAGAACCACGACTCAACACTGGAGGCATTTCACAAGGTCCCAGGCGTTTCATGTCAGGCCGTTTTTTGCATGAATTATTTACAATCCACTAAGAAGCTGTTGAATTGTTGATAACTGGCTGTGTAATTTGATTTCAGAGGTGCTGAATTCCTCTTCAGCATTGACATTTATGGCCAAGTCCAAAAACAATCATTTTTTTACAGCTACAGTGCAGAGCCAGCTTACCTTGACAATGAGGCCCTTGGAGTCCACCATCCAGATTTTTTGGAGACCCTCGCTCTTAGGGAGTCCCTCTTTTTCCATCGCCATGGTGATGAGGTCAGCGATGCCCATGGCAGCCTGGATAAAAATGAGATGAAGCATGGATGTTTTATTTCTCTCATCAAACTATTTCATCAGCCCAAAACTTGCCAATTGCTGAATGAACAACGGACTGTCCCTGTAACTACTGATTGTAAATCGCTCTGGATAAGGGCGTCTGATAAATGCTGTAAATGTAAATGTAACACTGCTCAGTCATGTCATGCTTTCAGGCAGTAGTTACGGCAGGAACTAGCTTTTTATTTATTCTAACATTTCATTCATTAAATAGCGGTTCACACTTGTACCTCTCCAGCGCCCTGGAAAACGATAGTATGGTCTGCCATTTTGCTCTTAGTGATGCGGAGGGCAGCTAGGAGTCCGGCCACCGCCACGGCTGCCGTACCTGTGACCAGAAGGGATACAACAAACCTGACCACAAGGATTCACTAAACATTTTCCATAAGGACACTTGCAACATATATGACATACATACATGGCAAAATTAAACAAAATGTAATGTGTTTAATCACCAATCAAAGTTGGTGGAATGGTGAAATTGTGTTAATTTGCCATGTTGTAGGTTTCTGGATATTGCAGTTACGCCTGATTTAGCAAGAAAGCTTCTACTTCTTAAGACATAATGAGACTGATGTGTGTCTGTTTGCATGCTGTACTCAAACCTTGAATGTCATCATTGAAAGTGCAGTACTTGTTGCGGTATTTATTCAGCAGACGGAAGGCGTTGACATTGGCAAAGTCCTCAAACTGGATGAGACAGTCCATGCCATATCTGAAAAAGTCCGACAGAGCTTTAGAGGTTTGATGTACTGCCTAACCAGAATTCAATATGGTAATCAAGCCCAGGTCGGGTTGTTGCACAAGCCTCTCAGCCCCCAGGGATGCCATGAAGCATACGTAAGTAATGCATGTATTTTATACGATCATTTTATACAAACTATAACAAGATGGACAAGATGGTCTGCACCTGGATAAACTCACAACTGGAGGAGAGGTAACCAAGGCAACAAAAGCTCAAGCCCATTCAAGCAGCACATAGCGCTGAGTACACACACAGCAGAGTCGTACAACATGTCGCTGTTTCCGCTGCGTTGGCGCTCACCGCAAAACGAAAAAGCAGTCACGCTTTCCCGAGTTTCCTGAGGACTACAGACGTGTGTCCCATCTGAATTGTCCTGAAGAGGGGGCTCTTGGCTGCTAATTGGCTAAGATCTGTGAAGCATGCCGGCAAATTCTTGTATTTTTTTTTACTCACTTGTGCAAATGTATGAAGGCAGAGCCGAGGATGAAGGGAAGTGTCACAGTAGTTTAGTATATTATCTGTCAGCTTATGATAATAGTGCAACGTGTTTAGTATCAGAGAGGATCAAGAGTACACTAAAATTCCACAATAAGCCTCTCAGAGCATGAATTGCCTGACACGAACACTCCAGAGTCTAATTGTCTGGGGACGTGCATCAGTAGTGGGTTACGTAATCCTCCATCCACACACATGCCCGATGGTGGAAACGGTGAGAGAGGTCGATAAAAGAGCACATCCCCCTGATTTGCTGCCAGTCACCCACGTCTGAGGGCCTTTTCCGCCGGAACTGTGTGACTTTCTCCATCTTTCTCACCTGAGTGGAGGCAGCTGAATGTTTCATGTCAGGAAGGAGAGTGAGTGCTTCTTAAATCTTACTGTGTACATTTTAATTATAAGTTGACATCTGAGAAATAAAACGTGGAGGGTTGACAATAAAACCATTTAAGAAGAGAGAGAGCAAGAAAGAGACAGAGACAGAGAGAGAGAGAGAGAGAGAGAGAAATGTGTTTTCTATCAAGTAGGCAAAGTACTAAAACATCTCCGGGCTATGTGGAAGACGCATCACAAAGCCAGAAAAACAACCATAAACTTTTCATAGTCTGGGGGATTTGGACGCCTCAGGCACGATCAGCCAACGGAACGTCATCGGTGCATCGCCCCCTTGTGTCCATGCATGTCTGTCGTCGCGAGGTCATGCAAGTTTATTGAAACAGTCGGGTCTGGTGTCTTGAAGATGCTTTTTGCCTGAAAATAACATTGTGTGACATTTTTTGTGTCTGCAGGTTTGGCCAGGGGTAACAGATAGAGGGCCTTTAAATTAGAGGAGAAATACTAATATTCAGTACTGAAAAAGTCTTGGACAATAAGACAATCCAGAGAAATCAAAACCACTGTTAATTTAAGGTGCTAACTATTTTGTTTCGCAGATGCAGAATTTTTTTTTTATTTTCATGAAACATAGACTCTCCTACTGTTCTCCGAGCAGCAATAAAATATTAATCTCCTTCTGCGTGTAGGAGATCATTCATTAGTTTACAGTTGAAAGTGAAGTGATTGTCACACGTGATACACAGCAGCACAGCACACAGTGCACACAGTGAAATTTGTCCTCTGCATTTAACCCATCACCCTGAGTGAGCCATGGGCGGCCATGACAGGCGCCCGGGGAGCAGTGTGTGGGGACGGTGCTTTGCTCAGTGGCACCTCAGTGGTACCTTGGCAGATCGGGATTCGAACCGGCAACCTTCTGATTACGGGGCCGCTTCCTTAACCACTAGGCCACCACTGCCCCCAGTTGGGCGAATCCAACACCCAGTTAGCACAGATCTAGATATCCATAATATTTGTAATCAAATGAAATGATGAAAATGAAACGCTCCTTTCACTTTTTAATGATTAATATTCAAGTATTTTACACTCTTAGATAGTGCTTTCCATGACAATTTCTACCTGTCTGATTAAATCATAAATCAGTGGCTGGTGATTAATCCTGGACACCGCTCCAGGGATCCACAGGAAAAACATTGATCAAATGAAGCTGAGGCTCATTCCCCTGCAGGAAACTCCGGAATTCTGTAGGTTCTGTAAGCCGAGAGTGGGGATTCCGGGGGAACCAGGGGGGTTTAGATGGTTGGGCCGGACAATGGCCCCCTGGTAGCCTTATTGTGTTGACTTTGCCTACTCTGCCTAAAAGCCTGTTGTTTTTCCGTGACGCCTGCCTCAATGAGACCCACAATGCACCTCTCAGCCCGCTGTAAATCAGCCGAGACGAAAGAAGGTCAGATTCAAGAGTCCGTAATAATTCCCATTTATGCATGGGAAAAAATGGTGGCTTTTAAAAAGGGCTGGGTGTAGCAAATTACACACCCAGACAGCAGCGATTGCAGACGCCCCTCCTCATCCGTCTCAGTTTCTTGTGTCCGGAGCTGCTTTTCTCAGGCCAGTGCTAAATCAGTAGGAAGGGGAAAGAAAAGACCCACGCTCTGCTCTGATTTGGCACCGGGGCAGCTTTCTCTCCACTGCTCTTGTCAGTTTCATTTGGTCTATGCACAAGCCGGGCGCCGGACACATCAGACGCAGAGAGTGTGTGTGTGTGGGGGGGGGGACAGGAGTTCCTCCATCACTCTCCACTTCAGAAAAACTAACGACTGGGAAAGTCCTACAGCTGACCTGCACAAGCATAGCTCGCCTCCACGCCATACTTTTCCATACTTCCCAACCCACACACACACACACACACACACACACACACACCTGGGACGTGCGTGTGGGCCAATAAAGCCGACTCATGCCAGGCTTGGGTTTTCCTGTTTAAGAGCTGTGCTACGTGGACCGCTACAGCCAAGGAGCCGCAGCCCGGCAGGAAGAACCACCGTCCCAGGGCCGACAAGCGGGGCAATTACAACATCAAGTATCACCTCCATCCACCAGGCCATAGACACACCCACTCCAGCTACAGACAGACTTCAATCGGGAGCTGGACTGGCATCGGACACATTCAAGAACTTTTGTACGATGGAGCTGGACTCGAAAAAGCAAAAGGGATCCTGTTTCTGTTATAAACATATGTCTGCCCCACACACTCATATGCACACACACTTTTGCACTGTATTCCATGCATCCGTGTGACCACGTGCATAATGTGAGAACTCTTCTATGGGACAGAAATGCCTGGACTGCCGGAGAAGCAGTAGATGGGCGGTATTGTCACCTGGACTCGCCCACCTGGAGTCATGCCCGCTTGATGCTGGGATTTTCCCACAACACAGTGCATTCTCTCAATCGATCATCCCTCATGGTTGCAGCCCCCACCCACACACACACACACACACACACACAGCGGGGGCTGCAGTCCCGCTGAAGCCTTTTCAAGGCTGCAATACAGACCGCCATTCCCTCGCCTGGAACAGCTGAGCCGCCAACTCGCATCTCTACTGACAGGCTCCGAGCTGGCAGACAGAATGTGTTAAAACCAAATTTTCTTCCGAAACCCGACACATTTCCAATGTGGTGAATTGCATTGGCCATGGCGTGCAAAGTGTGTGGGTGAAGTGGAGCCACACCTCCCAGGGTCAGACCATCACATCTGAACAAAACCTAAAACATTCCGCTGATACGTTCAGGAAATCTCTTTTCCATCGGAGGTCAGGGTATCTAAGCCAGACACAGTTCCACAACACCCGTCGGTGTGTGTCACTAGATTTGGTTAATAGTTTATTTCAAATATTTGTCTTAGCTAAAGGACTTCAGGTAGGGATATGGTAGTCTCGTTTTTATGGGGGACAGAGCACATGCTCTACTCACACACGCGACCACAGTGACAAACACATTCTAGCCACGGCTTTATGCTCTTTCCTTATGTTACTATGGTAACATTGATTATTTTTCTATAATGCTATCACAGTTTTAAATAAAAGTGTCTCGCAACACCTTGGAGATTTAAAAAATAACTTTTAGGCATGAATAGATGCACTAACCTCCAATTAATAATTTTAAATATGTAGTTGATTAACTGCATCTCAACAAAATCTCCTTTTGCACTAATCTTTGCCAAAGATTTGAACATTTCAGAAGAGAACAGAACTGTTCAATAAGCACTGTTAATCATTATTATTTCCTAGTAATTAACTTTATCAGCTGAACAAGATTCATTAAAAAAACTACTCAGGGTTTACGCTGATCCATTAGAGGCCCATCTGTTCTCCCTCTGCCCCCGAGGGGCTCACAGCTGACAGGCAGCTTGGCTCTAATAAACTCCGTGGTCACAACAAGAGCCAAATTCTTTCAGCAAACTTTATTCCATAAATCCCCATCTAGCTAAGGACAGCAGAAATACAAATTCCTCCACCTGTGTCCTCCTTTTCAACCCCTCGGTCTGCCAACGGAAGAGGGTTGCCCTCGTCTGCCTTCTGTCAGCGCCGTTTCCATGACAATGCATGGACAATCATTTGGGTGCAGCAGTGGGAAAATACAGCACTCTCATTAAATGATTTGACAAAGAGACAAAAACAGAATTTGAAAGAAGACAGAAAAGACGTGGAAGAATCGGGTCAAGCGAGGCTCTTATAGCTTCACTTGGTGAAAGCAGATCCTACCCCCCCCATGAGCCACTTTCCTTCCCAACAAAGAGCAAGGAGACTGAAATCTGATTGAATTAATTGGCCTCTTAAAAAATAGACAAGGGCGGAAAAAATTTGCATCTGAAAAACATTTGTGTCTCTTTGGAGAGTTTCTATGTGTGAACTCAGAAGCCAAATGCCAAAAGAGCTGACTTCAAATTGCATCTGGGCTTTGTCGGTTCGCTTACGTCCCTCAAGTAAAAAAAGAAAGGCAGCACTGCAGGGTCACCTCTGCTGGGGGTTTTGGCCTTTGTGCTCTATTTCTACTTTATGCACTTGAACAAAGTGGAAAGTGCCCAAAGTGGGGCACCAGCACCCTGTCAACTTCGGTTTCCTACACCCCAAAAGCTTATACTTTAGCAGGTGTGCAAAGACTATAGCCCCAAATGTTTCTATGCACAGACTGTGTTGGGGATCTAATGATGAAATTTGTTGGTTTATCTTGTTGTGGGCTGCCAGTCTCACTGACAACATGGAGGTGACACTGTTTAGGGACATGTCTGCTTTCTTACCCATGATAGTGCACAACCAGTTAGTAAGGGCCAAAGTGTTTTGTAGGTTTCTTTACTTTGTTTTCTTTTTTGCTGGGCAGTGGTGACCTAGCGGTTAAGGAAGCGGACCCGTAATCAGAAGGTTGCCGGTTCGAATCCCGATCCGCCAAGGTGCCACTGCTCAAGGTGTTCACTAAGGCTGATGGGCACTTTTTATTGTGTGCACTGTGTGCTGTGCTGCAGTGTATCACAATGACAATCACTTCACTTTCACATTGTTCATGGCTACCATCTTTGATTAACTGTATGTGTGTACAAGAAATAAATTGTACAAATGTGTGTATAATTAAAAAAAATAAAACTTACCTGAACCATACCGGGACCCACACTATTTTCTGCTTTGTAACTCCAACTCTTCACTGCCACCACTAACATGGTGTCATTACTTGGTGGCTTTTGGTCAGAAACTGAGTATTGCTTTATGGTCTAATGGGTGACCTATAAACTAGGGTGGAATGTCACTGTATGTCTTTGCACTGTTTAGACAGCTCTTTATGCCTCTTTACAGTGCAGGTAACTGAGCCACAGACGTTCAACGCCGGTGATTAATTGTCAGACTTACTGTAAGAGTCAACGGGTTCCTTGACTTTTTTGGATGGTGATTTTATTAAAATCACCAGGGTTGTAATCGTTCTCCCAATCTGCAACCCCTATAATCATCAACTATTTTCCACAAGTTCTGCTCATTCAGGGAAAGGCATTACTGTTCCCTGTAGTTGCAAATCTACCCTGTTATTACAGCGTCATGGCTGGTTTTGGACCAAATGGAGGCAAATCAGACAGAGAGCTTTCTTAGTTGCTCTGTAAATAGTCACACGTGACCAGACATCATGTAAATTATTGAATTATTATGGGGTACATCATTTTATTTAAAATGTGAGATAGTTCATTTTCATTAAGTGATTTATGGGTAAAGTGGTGTCTTGTGAGAATGTGTAAGATTACATGAGATCCATTTACATTTACAGCATTTATCAGACGCCCTTATCCAGAGCGATTACAATCAGTAGTTACAGGGACAGTCCCCCCCTGGAGCAACTCAGGGACACAATGGTAGTAAATGGGATTTGAACCTGGGTCTTCTGGTTCATAGGCGAGTGTTTAACCCACTAGGCTCCTGTTCATATGGACTGCAGGTGAGTGGATGTCTACTACAAAGTTCTGCTAAGTTTAAAATAAAGTCTCTTTTCAGGACAAGTGGCCAACGAGGTACTTGTTTAAGAATTGTCTTGTTTATGTTCATGTTGAATATTTGTTTCATGTAGTTGTTAATGTGTTGGACCATTTAAAGTTCTCACAGCATGAGGTGCGTGGTGCAGGGTGTGCAAATCCACGAAATAAACGGTTGTAAGTTGCTTGGATAAGACCATCTGATGGATGCTGTAAATATAGCTATGAGCGAAGTACTGTGCCTAGTGCCAGTTTGAAAATAGTGTACCTGTGTGTGGGTTGGAGAAATGTCCTGATAGACCTTAATTGAGACTATTGTAGCTTGTCCTGTAGACAGAATTAATGCAGCTCCAGATGAGAGTCCTACCAGCCCCTGATACTAAAGCCAAATTACCTCATGGTGGTGTTGAGCACTGGTAATACTAGTAACTGCTGTGGTTCGACCTCTGGAGTCAGTGCTCTAGACACAATCTCCCTCTCTATAAAACCAGAGGCACGCTGACCACAGCATTCCTTTGCATGAGCCACTCAGCTACACAGAAGAGCTTCCCTCTCCAACGTTTGAGGCAGGAGCTCATTTCACTAGAGTCTGACTAAGCGACTATGTTTCTGTGGTCTGAGCACAGAATTCACAGTTAATGGGTTACACTGGATGCTTATGATGTTACTGTGTGGGATGTGGAGGCCTGCTGGTCTCTACCTGTCTGAAACGGCCTTCATGAACTCCTCCAGCAGTTCGTCGTAGGCCTGTCCCCGAACACGCTTGTGCCTCAGTCCAATATACAGAGGGTCCTTCAGCAGCTCCTGCAGTGCAGAGGGAAATGGAGAGGAAGGGAGGATGAGATGGAGAGAGGAAGTGGAGGAGGCTCTGATGGCAAGTTGAGGAGAGGAGAGCTGACTTTCAGTCTGCCCTCACGTGGGACGTCGAGCAGAGACACGGAATGCTTTGAAAAAGAGAGAGAGAGGACGGAGGGAAGTGGTGGGAGTAGCGGAGATGGAGTGATAGTTCAGAGCCCATGTGGATTCCATTCTCTGGACTGGAGTCCAATCACATACACTCAACCCAACTCTCTCTCTCTCTCTCTCTCTCTCGTACACACACACACACACACACACACACACCTGCCATCTAATCACATGCCCACCTTCTCACATGCTCATGCACAGAATACATCTTTGCACCCTCACCATTTCTCTTTTGTAAAAGAACCAAAATATCAATTGGTAAAAGAACCAAAATTGTACTCTGAAATAAAAGCATAGAGCAAATAAACAGCTTGAATCCACTGCTGACTCAAAATAGCAACCTCTGGCATTTATAACAGCTTAACATACTTGTGCCCCTATAAAAGTAAAATATTCTTCATGAAGTTACAGAGGTTAACATTAACACATAGCACTTGTTGCATTGTTTTCACTTAACGTGTCCAGTTCATCATGATGGAGTACCACCACCAGAACGCCAGGGGGTGCACAACCACACCTAGAACTGCTGACCCAGAAGAAGATCGAACCCAGGAGTATAAAGGGGCCCAAACATGCTACAAATCTGTGAGCTCATCGTCTATTTATTTCACGTTGCTGTAAGCTGTTTCTTGATTACCCAAGACCGGTACCGACTGTCCTACCTGTTCTCGCCCTGCTCCCAATGGACCTGGCCCATCCCACAACTCTCCGATCGCCAACCCCCTGATGCTTCTCCTGCTCCCGTTATGGACCTTTTCCACCCTACGCCTCTGCAGCCAGCCACCTTCCATTACACCAGCTCTACAGTGATCCTGCTTCCTCACGTTCCATCCCTCCCGCCGTGGACCCAGCACGTCACTGAGCGCAGCCGCTCACACTCTCCTCTCCTGGCCCAAGCGTCACTGCAGCCTGGACGACTCTGCATCATGAGTCCCAGTCCCAGTGTCCCACACTGCGCACCAACCCGGCCTTGTGACATGGAGATTAACTCTGGATACTTTTCAAGCTTCCCATCTTATATCATCTTATATATGTTAGCATTTATATATAATGCTTTGTGACTATATGTCCTTGAAAAGCAATTCATAAATAAATTGCACTTACCCTAAACTATTTCTCTTCTTTTCGACCATTGTGTATTTATGTGTGTGTCTGGGTGAGAGGTAAATTGATGAGGGAGATATATATATATATATATATATATATATATATATATATACACACACACACACACACACACACACACACACACACACACACACACACATACACATACACACACACACACACACCTCATCAATTTACCTCTCACCCCGACATATATATATATGTAGACATATATATATATATATATCCCTGGTCCAGCTCAGCTTACATGCAGCCTCCAACCTCCACATTAGATCCCTTTTCTAATTTATGTTTTTTAATAAGAGGTTTAAAAGTTCACCCTCTTGGGAATGTGTATGGAGTTTTACTTATGCTAATGTAACAATGAGCACCGTGGGCACTCAGTAAACTTATGTTCAATAAATATATATATATAATAATAATTGCATTATATATATTACAATTGCATGTCACGACAAATAAATCCTGAGCTGTAATATGAAACAAGTGTCTATGATGCTAAAAATGCTATGATGTGAATAAGTTCGGTATAAGGTTGATAAAAACCAGAAGCTGTGCTTACAGTCATTCACATACAGATGTACACTCACACACACACACACACGCACACACACATACACACACCCATGGTACAGGCTGGGGATGCTCACCCAAATCCACAAATAAGCAGTGTGTCATTGCAATCACACAAAGCTGGAATGGAGTTGGGATTGTAAATTATCATGTCTGGCACAAACATGCTGCTGACTCCCCCACTCACCCAATAACCGCTTCTTCCTATGAGATCAGGGTTGTGGCTGCCCAAACCCATCCCAAAACATTGTGCATGGAGTTGGGCTCACCCAGCCCACTGCAGGGTGCACACACCAGTCCCTCACACCTACTGACAATTTAGAGTTGCCAGTCCACCTACTGAGAACGCCTTTGGACGGCGAGAGGAAATAAATGAAGCCACAAGAAAAGTCGAGAGCATGAAAACAGATCTGGAACCGGTATTCAAACTCACAACCTTGGAGGTCTGAGGCGTTCACGAAAAGGAAAACCTCTCCAAGGCCATCGGCATCAGCTCGTTAGCCACGAAAGCCCAGCAGCGAATTTACATCATGCGAAGGCTCCCACCACCCATCTACACCACCTTTAATAGAAGGACTGTTGAGAGCATTCTGACCAGCTGCATCACTGTCTGGTTTGGGAACTGCACCATTTCAGACCAAAAGACCTTACAGCGGATAGTAAGGACAGCTGAGAAGATCACGGAGTCTCTCCCTAATGGACATTTACAACACACGCTGCAGCATTGTGAAGGACTCTACACACCCCTCACTTGCACTCTTCACCCTCCTGCCATCTGGAAAAAGGTACCGAGCCCTCACTGCCAGACTGTGCAACAGCTTCTTTCCACAGGCCATCAGACACCCGAATACTTGCCTCTTTCAACACTCACATTCTACCTCTTATACACAGCACATAGCTCTATTATATTTCTATTACAGCAGAATTTGAACATTACTCCAGTAGCATTTGCATGTTTTACATGGCACCTTCATTAGTCCTTTCACTGGTTTTAGCTATATTTATATATCTATATTACATATAGCACCTGGTTGCAAAGAAGCATTGTTTCATTTCACTGTATACTGTTTAACAGGTACGTAGCTGAAATGACAACACAACTCACTTGGTCATGCAGTACAGTTCATTTTGCTCTGCATTTAATACATTTGATTTTTTTAATCACGAGGGAGATGGTCTGGTTCTGCGGCGCTCTAATCTTGTGCATGAAAAATGAAAGCAGGGCTGTTGGCGGGAGTGAGCGGAAATAAGGACGCTGGATAAGCGTGTAAGTCTGCAGGCATGCAGGGTTCAGCAGGAGAGTGTCCCTCAGAGGGAGAGGGGTGTGGCAAGCTCCAACTACAGCAGCAGCAGCCAAACTGCAGTGTTTACAGTCTTTTGAAAACACAGGATGCAGAAGCTGTACAATTATGTTAATGCATGCATTTTTCTCATAAAAACCGACAGCTTTTCGTTGGTTTTCTCTGTGTTCTGCTCTGTTTGTGGCCATCTACACTTTTCATTCTCTTTGCCATGCCTATGAAAGGAGCAGGCTCAGACTAGCATATGATACCAGAGAGCTTTGCTCCAGCAGCAACCAAGTGGCACTCAGTACTTTCATGGCATCATCATGATGGACACTTAAAGCTACTGAAATCCCAAATGTAAGTATCATGAGAGCTAAATCTGGGTGGATGTGACTGGACAAGATCCCCACTACTCAGAACAGCATGTCAAGCAAGTCACAGCACTTGCAGTATGAGTCACACATTCTCATGTAAAAAACCTTAATGTCCAGGTACACACAGTACTGGCCAAAAGTTTGGACGCACCTTCTCATTCAACATGTTTTCTTTATTTTCATGACCATTTACGTTGGTAGATTCTCACTACTCTGATTACTGCTTTGCACACTCTTGGCATTCTCTCGATGAGCTTCAAGAGTTCGTCACCTGAAATGCTTCTCCAACAGTCTTGAAGGAGTTCCCAGAGGTGTTTATCACTTGTTGGTCCAGCTCACCCCAAACCATCTGGATTGGGTTCAGGTCCGGTGACTGTGGAGGTCAGGTCTCCACTTTTTGTTAAGTACAGAACTCCACATGTGTTCATTCATAGTTTTGATGCCTTCAGTGAGAATCTACCAACGTAAATGGTCATGAAAATAAAGAAAACATGAGAAAAAGCTCAAGTAAACTATTTTCCCATTGTCATTATGGGGAGTTGTGTGTAGAATATTGATTTAAAAAAAAGCTGCATTTAGTCTATTTTGGAATAAAAAGTGATGCTCTGTGAATACTTTCTGGTTATCGTGTGTGTATAACAGACCAAAAACAGAGTATGTGTTAGTGTGTGTGTATCAGAACATTGTTTTATTGGTCACATGGGTAAAGACGTCTGAGGGTGACCGGCTCCTGGTCTACAACTTCTTTAGTTTCTTTCTAACAAGATATCGTTGTTCCTTTGTCTGCCGGGTCGGATGAACCTCTTTCCAACTGAGTACATTCGGCAAACTCATTTTTGGCCATCTGTGATCTGCTAGTACCAACTGCCTCTGCAACAGCAGAACGGGTCGATAAAAAGAGCGTCTTGTCATAGACAGAATGGAGTTGCTGTCTTTTGTACTCTCGAAGTGGCTATCAGAGCCCAGCAGAACCCAATTCTGGAAACAGACCCAAGCAACCTGTCCTCTGGGTCAAAGGGAGAGGCAGAGCGCTGATGGACCCTCTCTGTTCCGGTGAAATGATCAGATTCGATAAGCCTTGCTTTGTGCGTTTGTCTGGAGAGCCCTTTGTTTCTCAGGTGGGATGTGAGTCCGCTTCTCACTGGCGCTCTGTGTGAGACCTGCGCAGGAGAACAGCTTCTGAGAGTTGTGCCTGCTCACGCCCACCCACAACAGGCGTCGCATTGTGCCGGGTGACATCACTGGATATCATGTCAACGAGTGAGCAGCATGTGTGTGTGTGTGTGTGTGTGAGAGTCAGGAGATAATGCTAAGCAGAGTTTGATTTTGATGTCGTCTGATGAGGAACTCGAGGACATGAAAATGAGGCCAGACTGCATTTCCCATGGAACGTCCGCGCCGGGAACTGTCCCACAGACGTGAAGTGATAATGCAGACGTGTAGAAACATGAAAGCACGTGTTTACGGAGGGGAAAAACAGAGTCCGGGCAAGGAGGTGCTGTTTACGTGGCACTGACTGCTTCCCGTGGGCGTGTCGGGGTGCACATGTTCGTGCTTGTCTATACACTGTGTGTGTGTGTGCACTGAATGTTTGTTTTCCAGCATCTTCATTATTTGCATGTGAGTATGTGGAAACAATGAAAATAAACTTGTATGTGTCGATGAATCTGAGAGTTTTAGAATTTGTGCATTTCTGTGTTTGTGGGTGGAAGTGAGAGATATGAGAGATGAGCATTCAAAAGGTCAGTATACACAAGGTCATTTAGCTTGTCCTAACAAAACCTGAACATTTAACGGTCAAAATATCTTTAATTTCTGACTGAGGTTAAGATTGGGGGTAATGCTTGAACAGTGTAAAATATGAAAGTGTGTGTGCTGCATGAACTTGCACGCGAACACAAACGACTTTGTCATGATCCGGACCGGCAGGGGTTGACTCCGGATCCGGAATCCGGACCGGAGTCTCATGTTTGTCCTGTGTAATGTTCCCTGATCGTGTTCACCTGGTCTATATTTATATAATTGTATAAAACTATCCTGTTCGTGTCTGTTCGGCGTCGGGTAATTGTGCGTGTTCCCTCCATTGTTCCCTTGTCTCGCGTGTAGTTTGTATTAAACCCCTGTCCTGTGAAATCGTGCGAATGCGTCCTCCTTCATGCCATGTCCAGCCCCCACGTGACAGACTTGTTACTGGACACAAATGCAGGAACTGCAGCCACAACGGGCCAAAAGCTTCATTCTCCAAGAATGCCTGTAGCAAATAATGGCAGCGTTAATCCTGTAATAACACCCATTTTATCATTTAAACCGCTGCAGCCTCATGAGTTTGTCCATTAAAACCCCATGAGCCACAGCAAACTTTTTTACGGGTGAAAAAAAAAAAAAAAACGAGTGGCAAAAGCTGTCCATTTATCTTATTATATTTCATTACAGCTGTCATCTCCTGAAAATATGATATGAACCCAAAATAATTAATAACTGTTAATGGAGAGATTTTAAACGACATTGGTACAAGAACCATTGAGATTTGTAGGGTGCCGGCATGCCTTTGGGGACATCTGAAGCTTTGGATGGAGAAACTGTGGTGAGCTGTTTTCAGGTGGCACAAAAGAGAGGTGATGCACGATGAATTCAGGTCTCTTAACACACTTCAACAGGTTTAGAAAACATCAGAAGGCAGCACCCTTATCCTCCCTTGCACACACGCTGAAATTGAAACCACACACAAACATACATCTACGTCAGATGTGAGCACATAAACACGAGTGCAAGGAAACATAGTCGTGCAGATACAGTAGACATATTCATGCCCAGCCACGCTGCATACGCTGGTAGATGTAAAGATAGGGCTCACACGTACATGCCCACTCACGCACCGGAAGCGGCCAAACATACATGCATGCAACCATGCACCCGTGTGCACACAAATGGCAAAGGATTTTTCCCTGTTCTTGCAGTGGCCCTGAGTGCACTGAGGACATGGGCACAGACAGTGAGCCGTGGATCAAAGCCCTATAAGCAGCTTGTAAAAGTTGTGTTATGATGCCTGTAAAAGTCAAATTTGTTGCCATCAGGCATTCGCACATCCTGCGAGGGGGAGCTAGACACACAAAAGTCACACACCACAGCAAGCAAACAGACAGGGTGAAGACACAAAGCGGCATATTTACATCAGACGTAGCACAATGAGAATGTTCAGAATACTAAGATTCACTAGTTTGGTAATCAAAATCCTAGTCCCAGTTTCTTAGTGTGCACATGGCGGTAACCATTCCCTCACTACTGGGTTGTGGGTTCCTTCTCATATCCCCTTCATAGGGCCCTTCCTCTTGGGGGAACAAGTAGTGGGTGATGAGTCTCCCCGAGCATTTCGCATGTAAAGCTGATCAATGCAACACCTCTCTGCTGTCCTGTGAACTTTGTTTTGCAGATTTTCCAGATCTAACGGACAAGCAGAAAATCAGCACCATCCTTCAACGCATTGGAACGGGGAGGAGCACTGTGGAGATGTGGGGGTAACCACTCCTCACTACTGGGCTGTTGGTTCCTTCTCACATCCCCTTCATAGGCCCCTTTGGCCCAAGTAGTGATCTTCGAGTGTCAGGTGCCCCTTATTAAAACCTGCCTGATCCGGAGTGACGTTTTTCATAACCGGCCCCCCCGTCTGTTTTTTCTGGAAGGTCTGGTTTGTTCATTGTACTTTTTGTGAACCCTCATACAGGCTCGAGCTCCATACCCGAGGTTTTCCGTGAGACGAGATGTCTCCAAGTGACCGTGGACTAAGCTTGAGCAGTCGACTTAAAAGGGACAAGCATCCGTATCATCCACAGATGCAGTACCGACACGGAACTGGGAGACTTGTTCATAGCTTGGCGTGATGATTTCTTTTGTGCAATTATTGTCAATAAACCCCTTTTTTGAATCAGACCATCTTCCATCCGTCTGCCTTTGTTGTGACAGCTTCAGAGAGTTACTCTGTGTTCAGAATACTTTTCAGACAAAAATAAAAACGAACAAATCTCCAAAAAAATGTTCTTTTGTTAATTTACATGTTATATCTATGGTACATAAATTTTATATCTATCGTACATAAAGTAATTTATAACCCAAACTGCTGCTTTTTCCTGTGTCATACTAGGGAACGAATTGTCTGGATTTCAATTCAGTGAAGTAGGAGGACAGACATTGAAATGAAGGCCAGGGGAGACTTGATCTGGAAATCTTTAAACCTGCCATGGGACCCAGAGCATTAATCTCCAGTGGCAGGTCCAATGGCACAAGTGTAATGCAATATATTCCTGCAACAATGGAAGATTTATATTTCGTCTGTTGGGAGTCTAATGATGTGTGACATTAGCGAGGTCTTGAAATCAATCACTTGAGGAGTGAACCAGAGACCATCCACAGAGCAAATGTTAACATGTGCTTGCCTACATTGTTTAATCTGGCTTGCATTCTATGTGAACCTGAACTGGCAGCTGGTACAGCGTTGGTGGGGCAGCCATGTGGTGCCACGCCTTTGGATGGGCTTCAGATGACTTGGAGAGTAGACAGACTAAATACTGCATATGACAGAGGCACACAGGCTATTCTCAGAAAGTGGCTATTTTGAATGCAACAAGAACTTGCCGGCACTTGCCACAGCATCAGCTATACCACACAGGGACTGGTGCTACAGACAGGCCCATTTTTACATTTACAGTATTTACCAGACGCCCTTATCCAGAGCGACTTACAATCAGTAGTTACAGGGACAGTCCCCCACTATTTAGGGTTAAGTGTCTTGCTCAGGGACACAATGGTAGTAAGTGGGATTTGAACCTGGGTCTTTTGGTTCATAGGCGAGTGTGTTACCCACTAGGCTACTACCAACCCTTATCGGCCCAAGGCAGATAAAGAGATTGACAGATGATGTGCAGTGGTTATGGAACCAAAGATGTAGAATAGTAGGTCTAGAGGATCATTAGTATTTGGTGGCAAGGGCATGGCGAGTAAGGAATCCCGAGTCACCAAGGTTCCATTGAGCAAAGTACTAGTTTCTTTAAACTCAAAAATATACAGACATGTCGTTTCAGCCTTATTTCGAAATGTATACTGATATTCAGAAAATAATTATCTATCAACAACACAGTTAATTTGACATAATTGAAAAAACAGGGATTAATTAATTAGTTCAGATGAATCGTTCAGCAGGCGACGATCTCCGTGATGTAAAGCATAGCCACATAGAGAAGGTGACTATAATGACACGGCTGGGTGGCAATAATTAAAGGTTTTTGGCAGTTCAGCGCTTACCTCATTATCAGTGCCCACATCGATCATGACGGGCAGACACTGCTGAGGTGGCATCCCTCCACAGGCTGTGTACAGAGCCAGTTTACCCACTGGAATGCCCATTCCATAGCAGCCCAGGTCTCCCAGGCCCAGAATCCTCTCGCCATCGGTGACCACCACAGCCTGTAGGTAAAACAGATATAATCAAGGATACCCTAAGCATTTAACTGCTTCTATATAGGGGAGATAGTAGTGTGGTAGTAGCCTAGTGGATAACGCACTCGCCTATAAACCAGAAGACTTGAAGTCCCAGGTTCAAACTCCACTTACTACCATTGCGTCCCTGAGCAAGACACTTAACCCTGAGTGTCTCCAGGGGGGTTGTCCCTGTAACTACTGACTGTAAGTCCCTATGGATGAGAGCGTCTGATTAATACCATAAATGTAAATGGTTGAAATAATCAGCTGAAAGAAATCAAGGGTTTTCAAAAGTGTTCGAATCCAACATAATTTCTCTATGCAGAGCTATCATCTCCTCATGCATCTACCCTCCTGCTGTGAACATGATGAGATTTTCATGATAAGGCCCCTACAGAGAAAAAGCGATCCGATGAGCCCACTTCTGCTCCATGTTAATTAAAGTGTGTTTCATTGAAGAAAAAGTACCTGTCACTCCATAAAAGGTCACCCATAAGTTAATTACTGTAAAGGGGCATTGAGGCTGGATGTGTTTACTTTCTTGATCCTACACCACTGAAAAGCCAGGGATTCAGTCCAGTTCCAATGAGCAACAAACATAATTACTGGTGGCAAGTAACAAGCATAATTACTTGTTGCAATCAATCCAAAAATAGGCCAATTTCCCATGAATAGTATGACGCAGATGTAACTGGCTCTGCAACTGCACCTTTCCATTGGATTACACTATGGCTGCTAGCATGACGTCATCCACCTACCAAGTTACCGCTTAACAAGCTGATTATTAAACTTTTATGACACAGTTTTCCCAACAAAAAGCTTGTTATTTTCATTGCAATGCTATTAATATGAGCAAAACATAAGCAAGGGCCAAACAGTGGTCTATTTCTGGACTGGCTTTTGATGCCCTAAGATGTTTTCCAACTGCAAATAGATTTGTGTTGAGAGAAAAAGCACAGCAGATTGTAGGCAAGTTTCATCTTACCCGGATGTCCTTCTCTGGCCAGCTCTGCAGCAGGGCACTGAGGTGGGTTCGGTCGTGTATAGTGATGAACAGTCCTCTGGTGAAGAAATAATGGGAGACGGATGCAGACGTGCGTCATAATGAATGGGCAGATGCATCAAACCAAAAAAACGTCAGACAAACCAAATCCAAGCAGCAGCTTCCAGAGAAGGATCAAACCATGAGATGGTGGCAAAAAAGGACTCAATGCCCTGTTGGACTACATAGAAGGTCACCACCCACAGCAATCCCCTGTCTCTAATATGTCACATTTAAACAACAAACCTGAAAAATGTGGCGGGTCCAGAGCAGGTGGTGACCTGAAAATGGCATTTGTTACAAAACCATTATTAGTTCCATGCGTTCAGTACAAAAAAAAAGTCTTGTTATAACGATGGCCATAAAACTCTAAAACATAGCAGGTTGACACCATTAAATCTGAGGAGGGAGTAAGGGACACGTGCCAAACTTTGTGTAACTGCAATGTGTCTGCATCAGCTGTAAAAGCCTTGAGCTGCATTTGAGGTTATCCTCTGCTAGCAATAAATACAGTGCAGTAACAGTGACCATGTCGCTGCAGAAGAACGTTACAGCAATATATGATGCTTATATAGAGATACATTCTGCATGGCATTTTCACCAGTGTGTGTAGAGCATGATTGGCATGTGTGGAGTCACACTTGTCTGAATGACCTCTAAGCCGAAAGGTGCACATCCGCAGACAAGTTCTAAAAGAAGGCATTCAACCGTGCATCATCAACTTTGAGCTACTCTACCGCTCTGCCGTTGTTGAAAACAAATGTGGGTGACCAAACAAGTCACAAAACAGTAGCCTGCAAGCAGGTCACACTTACAAATGAGACACCTATCCCTGAATTGTGCAAGGAACACTTGATTTGTTATTTCTGAATGTAAGTTTGGGTCAATGGCAGAGTTTTGCGATTATTCTCATGTCAGTTTCTTAAAAAAAAACACATTATATATTAATGTCAACAGTAGAATGAAAATACAATAGTTTCCATTGGCTGATGTCTAGAAATCTTTCACAATTACGACATATGGTGACATTTAGACATTTTTGCTGAGTGCTGAAGGATGGGTGACGTACTAGTGACCCACCAGTGACCTCAGAAAACACACAGACACACATCCCAAATCCAGCAGCAGGTCGCTACTGACCCTGTCCTTTGTAAACGACTCACCCAAGCACGTCCTCTCACAGCAGAGACGGGCCATAAAGGCTGCAGCGCATCAATAAAAATGCAGGATAAAAACCGCAGCTGTTGCATTAAGGTGCTGTACCAGAACACAACGTCCCGTGTCAACAGGGGGAGTTCAACGGCTCGGTTCGCCCACTTCTGCATTCTACTTTTTACACCAAGCATTTAAAGCTCTTTTATAAACACACAACCTTTCTTTTTTTTTTTAACTCACAACTCACATTTACACAAGACACATTTACAGCATACTAAATGTTGCTAAAAGAAACTGGTTTAAACCTCTGGTCTTGGCCTCTTTTTACCTTCGTGGCTGCTTTGTTCAATATTCAGTATCATCATTAACATGAGTGAATGAAAAGAAAGTGTTCAGCATAATACTTTGTTTTTTACATAACCTTAGGTGTGTTATTTCGTAGTCCTGTGTCCTCAGTTTTGTCTCTGTGTTAAAAAAAACAATGGCGTCTATATTTGAATTATCTGGTGTCGTGGCGGTTAGCTTTGTTGCCTAACACCTCCAGGTTTGTGAGATTGACACTGGCCTCGGGCTTTTATGTATCTGCGTTGGTGCAGGTTTCTTTCGGGTTCTCTGGTTCCCTCCTATCACCAAAAGGCCTGCACACAAGGTGGATCTGTAACATTAAATTGGTGTAAGAGTGAATGGGTGTCCCTGCCCTGTCCTTGATGTCTCTGGATGAGCTCCAAAGCCATAACCCAGTTTTGGATTCAGTGGTTATCGATAGCGGGTGAGTGAGCTAGTGACTGCGTAGCCACCATAACTTCCTCTGGTAGAGGGGATACGAATGTCACATGAGAGTCTGGATTAACATCAAAGTTGTCACATCACTTCAGATCTGCTTATTCACAAACCTAATTATTCACAAAGTCGCTGTATGAGAGGTGGGGGGGCAAGATCATTATGCCTGATGACTTAGAAGCCTACCAAACCCTGTGCCAAGTGTGCATAATCCAAGTGCCTCTGTGTTTACGATCTCCGGTCCCTTGTTCCCTCCTGCGCTGCACTCTGCGGGGTCTCTGGCACGAGAGCTGTCACACCCCTGTGAGTGAAGCCACAGAGCCGTGTCATGGTGCCACAAACAACGCCACATCTCAAGGCTGTGAAATATGCTCTCACGGTTTAAAAAAAGTTAATCCATAAATATTCATTCGCCTCACAACCCGTAGAAAGTCCTCAGTGGAGCGTGCACCGTTTAATTAACTTAGCCAAGACAAACCGTCTAAAATGAACAGAAGTCAGCGCGAGTTTATGTAAATGCGACCAAAGAGCAGCGCCCTCCCACTGGGATATGAATGGCCATGAACAACAAAAGATCTCACGTGCGCCGAGCGTCTGACGTTTCATTAATAAAACACACTCGTTCATTCGGCCCCGTCCATCAAGAAATGATGACAAAAAAAGCGAAAGCGATCGAGACGTTGGAGGCTGGCTGTTCAAACAGACCACACCCAAGGGTGCAGTGTGTAAGGCATCCACGGTGCACACTACATATTCTGCTGAAAAAATCCTCCCGGTCCCAAGGCCAAGACAGCTCTTTCTTATTTGTGAGCTTTCTTAACCCTTATGTAAAGGCAAAGGGAAAAGAACACAATCCACACTATAGGAGATGACAAACATGACTTGTATAAGCAGAGATGACTTTTTATTGCATTTTGTGCTTAAATATGGCCTTAAGCTGAGGAAACTAGTCAAGATCCTGAATTCACTACACAAGGCCACAAAATTTGCTTTAATATCAGACTGAGGCGGTAGGTTGTGCCTGGTCGGGGACTTAACATTCATTTAAGTCGTTTCCCAGCTGGATATTACAGAAACAATATCCTTTAGTCACATTTAATAATTGCAAAATTTTAGCAAAGATTGATAAGATGTCTGGGTCCATGATTAAGTCTGCAGAACATACCAGACAACGGGACTGAAAGACCCCTGCAGCATCTGCTGAATATGCATGGGGGCTGCAGCCTGGCTGTTGGAAAAGTGCTTGGCTGGACAGCGATGGAAGAATCTACTATCAGCTGGACAAACACTGGATTTCCTCCTCTGTCATCCATCAGTCGTCCCTTTGTTACCATGTCTCCCCCTTCTTCCCCATTTTATACCTCTCCCATTCACTCCCACTTTGTGTAATCCAGGCCAACAAAAAATATGAATGTAGTGAATGTTGACAGAGTTGAGTCAAGTAGCTACGTGGCCAAAAATATGCAATGTAGTAGCATTTCTGTGCACAGAGAGCTTCCTCTATTCTCCTGTATTGGCAAACCTGCCAAGTCTCAGCTGACTGTAAAAGTGTCACATCTCTAGCCTAAAAAAAAAAAAAGTGAAGTGATTATCACATGTGATACACAGAAGCACAGCACACGGTGCACACAGTGAAATTTGTCCTCTGAATTTAACCCATTACCCTGAGTGAGCAGTGGGCAGCCATGACAGGTGCCCGGGGAGCAGTGTGTGGGGACGGTGCTTTGCTCAGTGGCACCTCAGTGGCACCTTGGCGGATCGGGATTTGAACCGGCATCCTTCTGACTACGGGGCCGCTTCCTTACTGCCCCTGCAGGAGCCTCACGTGGACAGGAAGCAAAGGAAAAAAGAACTTTCAAAAAAAGTCACGAGGACACTGCTAATGGAAAGGAAAGATGGGAAGAGTGGGTACAGGGGTGGCACTGGCACAGCTGGAGCTTACTGACAGGGCTGGCTGGGGTGTCGAATTACACTCGCTTACATAACAAAAGGAGAAGGAAATTCCCGGCTCTCTCCACACTGTACCCGGCTCTCTGGTAAAAGAATCAGCCTCGCTGAGACGCCACTCGGAATGAGGGTTTCAGCCACATCCCAGCCACTTTTTTCCATCAATTAGTGACGTTGCTGAGAATTAGCTGGCCTCAAATGCCCGGTTTGAGCCGTGGAACTGATTCATGCTGAGGTTTAAATACTGGTGTGCAGTCTGATGCACACATACATCTTCGAACTGGACCAAATCAAATAGGAAACTTGCCACCGTCTTTCCTAGCGTGACAATTACATCTCTATAAACTAAAAAGCTCAGTAGCAGCAGGGCACAGGTCAAGGAATACGACGGCATAAAAATCAGCATGTGACCGTGATTTATGGAGTACTATATATTCAAAATTAGGGAAAAGAACGAGGATTTGTGTCTTTGCAAACTGCTCCACAGACCACCAGAAAGCTGTGAACAGCTTGGAATTTGACAAGACTGTTATTTTGGCAAATAAAAAGGCATCTAATAGGGAACTTTCTGTTTGAGGTATGCCTCTATTTAAGCATATAAGGAAAAGTCGCAGCAAATGTGAACCAGGTGATATGTGCTTCATAAACTGGTGAGAATGTTTTCATGTCTTTTGTGATGCTTGGCAGCAAGTCTACATAATTAGGAATGGGCCGGATGCAGATAAATCTCAGGAACTTTTGATAGCCTTGTACATGATGGGATGCATTTTCAGGATCTTGCAGGAAAGCTGGAGCTCCATCCCAGCAAAGTAAGGAAGCGTGGTAAGATCAAGGTCTGGACAGGGAATGATCCAGCGCAGGATAAACACAAAACAATTTAGCATAATCTGCAGGGTGGTAGTAGCCTAACACACTCGCCGCTCAACTAGAAGACCCGGGTTCAAAACGCATTTACTACCATTGTGTCCCTGAGTGTCTCCAGGGAGACTGTCCCTGTAACTACTGATTATTGTGACGTAAATGTATATCTGCCCCAAAAAATCCCTCTGGACTGTGTGGATCTGATCGTGACCAGAATCTACTGTGTATTAGTACACTGAGTCAAGATTCCCCGAGTTCTGACAGAAGTGAGCGAAAATATTCAATGTGGGGGTGGGAAATGGAGGCTGACACCAGAATGGATCTATTCCAATAACCAGTCTGAAGTTAAATCAACTCCATGAATGACATCAGACTACGGGGCCGCAGTGAAGGTGCAGAAACCTGGGAGACTCTCCATAATGTAGTAAAAAAAAAAACGACTTAGCTTTACGTCAAAGGCCTGTGGAATGTCCAGAAAAACAGCGGTATGTATTCCCCCATTGGCAGTGATGTCACAAGGATACGGCTGGCTGCCAACTTTTCCTTTTATTCAACACTTAATCACATCCTGCATCTTACTGGTGAAAGGTGAGATTCCTGATATGGCTGCGCTATGTGAAATAGATGCAAACCTTATCTCTAGCTCCATGTTTCTTTTAAAAATTATAATAAATTTCACTGAAACTGTAGTTATCAAAACGGCATGACAAACAGAAATGCAATTTCAAAATCATAAGCAGCAGAGCTTTGGGCATGAAACGTGGCATTTATTCCACCACAAAAATTGCACAACAATTTGCCATTTTATGTGCGGTTGCATATTTTATTTAAATAGCAAGCACACCTGTACAGCGTCGCAACATTAACTCCAATTTCACATTTTGCCTGACTCTGTTAAGGGAAAAATATCTCCTTTATTCTCTCACACCAAAGAATAGGATTTATGGCTGCTGTGACCTTTTGCCAATGGCATGGGTTGTGTCTTTAGTTGCCTTTAAATCATAAATCCTTAATTTATTTAGACATTTTTCTGGATGTCTCTAATGGAAGTCTAGTGCGCCACACACATTTGTTTTATCTATCTTTTGCCTACACAGGTTCTGTATCTGAAGTTTCCAGAAATCTTACATAAAGGTTAACAGGTCTTCAGTTCTTGTTTTGTGCAATGTGTACCAGGTTCACAGGAGTTCTGCCACAAAATGGCAAACTGACATCAGTAGTCGAGTGCTACAGTTTGTTCCAACGTCTGCCTCTTGCTGTGTGAATGCCACAATTCCACGATTGAATTGCCCACCAGCTTGCTCACTGAACCGAACACTGTTTAAATGGCTCTTGGCTTGAACAGTACTTTCCACACAGAGATATGGGACTTGTCATCACGGATGAAACAATAAGACTAGACCACCCTGAACCACTGCAGGGTCAACTGAGGAGACAACTGAGGCTCACCCAAATGCATTTAGACAGACTGCATTTGGGTGTGACCTTACAGGGATACACGAAGGCATGTGAACCTGAAATGTGATGAGGAGTTAAAAACAGAGAAGTGTGGAGCTGAGTTTTACAAGGTCATATGAAGCAGAGCCTGGCATCGTAAATCCATTCCAAAGCAAATAAAATCACCCTTTAAAGGCCCTCCAAACTCTCCACGCTCTCTAATTTGAGCTCAATTTCTGAGGGCCAGAGATTACCTGCAGGGACTGGTCGGAGACTGAGGAGCTGGTGGGAGAACATGGGGGAGATGGTGAGTGCAAGTGCATCCCTTATCATCTAGCCATGAGCTGTTGTTTTCAATAAGTGGATTTGGAAAAACGCCCAACACAAAGGCATTCTTCACATGAAGAATCTCTCCCTTTTCCTGATTCCATTGCAGCATTATTAACTACGGATAGTTCAGTCACAGGGCCCTAGAGAGGAACGTGGCCTCACACCTCCCAAGGCGTGTTGGATTTCCCCGAGGATTTCCTGTTCCCATCGTCCTCTGGAACACACACTGTGAACTGACTCAAAATGGAGTGTTTGAGTGAATGTTCGGGTTAGGCCTGTGTGCCAGGACGGGCTCCAGCTGCTACTACCCTGCTTAGGATTCAGAGGCGATGGAAAGTGAGTGAGTGATTGTTTTAGATATGCTTTCCTTTTTAAAAAAAGCAGCATATAAAGCACCAAGTTTCACATGGAATTAGGTGCAACTTCTGTATCAGACACTGACTTTGGATGCAAGTTGTCCCTGTCAAAATAATTCAAAAGCAATTTTTTAAAATGATCTTACTGGTTAGTTTGATAACTGCATCCAAAAATAAATGCTAAACGGCACCTAGGTAATCTGTTTTAGCAACCAGTTGTCTGTCTTACATTAGTCTCACACAGGGAGTTAAGTTATCACTGCATTCTATCGGCTTCTGTTCAAGACAACAGCAATCACTGAGGTTCAATTAACCATTAACCATGGTTTCCCTCGACTCAACAAACCTCACATGGCTTTTTAGATCAGAACCTTGGACACATCAATGGTCTAAAACACACACACACACACACACACACACATCTGGAAATCCTGAAGTGCCACATCTGGATCTCCAGCAAACCTACGATACTGTAAAAACATCTGGACTAGGAACTTGATGGCCATCAACAGTCATGGGACAGGAGGGACATTTCAGTCTACTCTGGAGTTTGCAGAAACGAATTGTGTTTATTTGTTTTTTGCATTGTGACAGACTGGAAGTGTAGAACCATCGCTCCACATAGCTCAGGTCATACCAGTGCTGCAAGAACCAAGATGAAAAATGCCCGTCTGACTTACATTATGCAGCTTATAACTACTAAACTATTCCATTCCTTTGGAACATCATCCGCACAGTTGGTCTCAGCCAGTGTTAACATGAATAGTCTATAGATGCACACTAACTAGTTTACTTTAACCCCTTCATTCCTTTAGTTGCTTAAACCTCACCAATCAGCACCATAGACAGTTCCCCGTTATCTTAGTAACTAGATTTACTGCAGTAAGTACATGGAAGCAACACATGGTACATAGCATTGGTTCTAGAGTGTATAGGGTTAAACAGTATAGGGACAACAATGACCAGGACATTTTTCTTTGACTTACAGTGAGACTCTAACACCTTCTGTACTTTTGTCATCTCCTGTTTGCTGGTGGTCCCAGTGTGTGTGGGTTATATGATCTCTCCTGGCTTGTAAAACTACGGGGCACTAGAGCCAACGTGGGTCAATGGAGCCGCTGGGTAACAGAGAGATTTAATCGCTCCACACAGACGCTTTCACAAAACAGCCCAGCGTCTGCTCTGGAAATCTCCCAAATTAATTCAAAACTCTTTCATTGCAGTTTTCAGCTTATTGCCACAGGCCCCAAACATGCACAGAAAATGTGTAAAAAAATTCCTATAAAAATATGCATATTCGCAAGCACGGTGTTATTCCAATAAGTGCTGTATTTCGCTCCCCATGGTTTTCCAATTGAGGTTTTATGGCTCCCCTGGTTTTGAGGAAAGCTTGAGGAATGGAGGAAAGGCCTTGGCTGTGTGCAGCAGTGGGAGTTTCCACGATTACGAGACACACCTGTTCTGGAAAAAAACTTCTTCTGGTGACATCCCTTCTCTCCATCAGGTCATCGACCTGCAGCCAGCCAAGCGCCGGGCCAGCCCTGGTGTCTTAAATCAACCTCCAGAGAATGATGAGACTAACAAGAGTCGAAGTAAAACATACACAGCACACTGACCGGTTCTGATGTGATGCAATCTGACTGCAGTATCCTGGATACTGAAACATCTCAGAGGTGCTGACTGTTTAGGTGGAAGGCCAGGGTCTCAATGGTCGAGGCAACTGAAACGCTGACTCCTCAGCATAGTGTGTGTGCATGTCACTGGGTTCTTAATGCAGCATTACTATTCAGCATAATACATCAGATCCAACATACCATCCTCAGGAATGCACTCAGGAGACTTTGTGATGCAATATTGATATTTTCGAATGCAATATCAACATATTTTGTTTAGGATTTTCCTACTTCTGTACTGTTTGTAAAATCCTTCAGGACATGGTGAGAATGTTTCACTTGTCAAAATTCATTAATCCAGTATACACTCATCACTCTCCTCTCATCTTCTGCACGGTGTGTGGCCTGGAATTCTTAAACGTGAGATTAGAGGATTTAATGGAGGCTTTAACAGACCCCAGAGCCCCGTAATTTAACCCTACATTGCTGCAAAAAATCTACCGAGACATCATAGCGCCCTCCTTATAAACACACCTGCAAGTCAGAAACATATATTTAATTAAGTCTAAATTTCCAGAGGTACAATCTCTATAATTCAGCATCTATGGATGAAGGTGCAGATTAGTAGTGCACCAATCCTGCACATGGGATTCACCTCCTGTTTCCGCACAGAGGCCAGTGAGGACAGATGGAGTCTAAAATAAAGGCATCTTACAGTGAGACTCTAACACCTTCTGTACGTTTGTCATCTCCTGTTTGCTGGTGGTCCCAGTGTGTGTGTGTTATATGATCTCTCCTGGCTTGTAAAACTGCAGGGGCACTAGAGCCAGCGTGGGTCAATGGGGCCGCTGGGTAACAGAGAGATTTAATCGCTCCACACAGACGCGATTGTGTCTGAAATAAAGGCATCATACGATTTACATTTAAATTTACGTTTACAGCATTTATCAGACACCCTTATCCAGAGCGAAGGGACAGTCCCCCCCTGGAGACACTCAGGGTTAAGTGTCTTGCTCAGGGACAAGATGGTAGTTAGTGGGATTTGAACCTGGGTCTTCTGGTTCATAGGTGAGTGTGTTACCCACTAGGCTACTACCATCCCAGTAAGATACAGCAATGTGTGAAAGCTGTAAATACAAGACCACTGTTTGTCTAAGCTACAAGCTATTTGGTTAATGCAAGAAATGTCCTGAACTTTTCCTGGTACTCCGGACCAGGATTTCCGCATACTTCCCGATTACCTTGACTCTTTCCATCTGTTTGTACCTTGGATATGTCTAGTCGCTGTGCGATTGTTGTCATTCCTTGTCATCTTGTCGGTCCTGTTATGTACTGTTTTATTTAGAATTAAATCCCCTGGATGTTCCATGAAGCGTCCTTCCCTGCACTGCAACCTGTGACACTAACATTGTCATTAAACAGTGACATTGTGTGTCTAGAGACATTGTGGTTATTCTATTGTTTTCCATCTGTACAATTTTGCTCGTAACTATTGTTTGCTTGAAACTATTTCACTTTTAAATTGCAGTTTTAGCTGGTCTCTTGCTGAACAACTTCAGAGTTAGCCAATGGCCCTGACTCCAGCGTCACATTTTTAATTGTGCAAAACTTGCTTAATATGTTATGCATAATATACAGACAGCTGAACACAGTTGCACAGTGCATGACCCCCTCACAATCCATGTAAACAGATTTACTAAACAGCTCATTTATTTAGGCAATTTATGTATTACTTTAGCTAAAAGGCTTAAACATAAATGTATTAATGACATAAAAAACCGATGTGGACAAATCTAACTGCAATTTTACTGCAGACGAAAAAAAAAATTGTTATACCAAAGAATTAATTTAGAACACACCAGAATTATGCCTACAGGGTGTATAGACATCTTTCAGTTCATTTATTTTTATTATAGTAATAATTACAGATAAGCAGCCCTTCTTCATGACATTTTTCTGTCCAGATAACAGAGTGACTGTCTTCTGTGTCACTAAAGCAGATTACTAGTGATTAGCTGGGAGATGAAATGGTAAGTGCATTCCTACAGCCAAGCCTATTCTTCCACAATAAGAGGTCTTCTTAGCTGTGATGACTACACTACGCTGGTGGTCCAAAACTCACAAACCCTGGAGAATCAGCTGAGCTTTTTAAATTGATGGGTATTTTCATGTGTCAGGTGTTTACAAGAAGAGGAGTTTTTTAACATATATATTTAAGTCGCTTTCGTTTTCTGAGAGTAAAAATTTGCAAATTCTAGACCTTCTAGATCTCGGTTTGGCAGTTAGAGGGAAGCTTCAAATATCAGGCCATGGTAAAGGTCATTCAGTGACCCCTCTTCCTCTTCACCGAACACCTGCGACATACCTCCATAGCCTCATCATAGCCTAGAGCAACTGGCAGCATACCCTGGTCTTGGGAATTGTTGGACAAAGGGGGAATATAAAGTGAATCCTGCAGCATAATGTCAGAGGTAAGAAGCATGCTAGACATATTTTCCTCATACTCATGTAGCTAAGGGGAAGGGCTTGTAGTGGGGTGAGCAGTCAGCTCTTCCTTATAATAAACCAAAGATCATTATTTCAACTTCCAGAAGGTCAAGGGCTAATTTGGGAGTCTGTCTCACAAACGGAGAGCCCGCAAAACCTTAGCAAATTCATAGTCTCTTCAGAGTCCTCTAGTGTATAAAAAGCCATTAATGCCTTCTCACCTGGGCCTCCTGAAGGTCAGACCATACTGCTGGCAGGCCAGGCCTACAGTCGGGGTGTAGACTATGGGCATGAACCTATCGATGTCTGACGTCAGCACCTTGTAGAAGAGCTTCTCGTTGCGGTCCTGGAGGCCCATTAGAAACACGTATCTGTACATGAACAACAGAGAGAGCATCAGTCAATTCATACAATTTCTATGTGGTGGGGGTATAAAAAACTCAGTAGTCAAAGAACTTCGCGAGGATCTTGAGGTTTTGATATTATTACTTCAAGTAATAAGTTATATTACTTCACGAATGGGGAGATGTAAGAGACTGACAGAATCCTGGTCTGAAGAACGCTGGAGAACATTTAATTAGTTGGTGCTGCTCTCTCCTGAATGGGTGGACAGTCTAAACACACACTGCAGGATATCGAGGTCTCCACAAAGCCCAGAGACAGAAACCGAAAACAAAGAGAAGGCGACACAGAGGAACCCAACATGTAATTTGTCTAAAGCAAATGCACCGACCGCGTGCCTCCGCTTCCATGCTACATAATTGCTGGTTTAGGGTTCTGCTGCTTACACTGCAAACGCTTCAAAAAATAAACACAGGACAGACTCAACCCTCTTTCTACCGCACCAGAAGAAAACTTTATAGATTAAACAACCAATCAACAGCCCTGCTTGCAGTGACTGATTGGACAGCAGCTGCTACAGTGTTTTGAGATACCACTCACAAAGGCCCACTAGCAGTCATGATCCGGTCCGAAAGGGGCTCCGGACCAGAGTTTCACGTTTGTCATGTGTAATGTTCCCTAATCGTTTTCACACCTGTCTCATTGTAAAAAGCTGCCTGGTTCATTTCTGTTCGCCGTCGGGTCTTTGTTGTGTTACCAGATGTCTCCCCTGTCCTGTTCTGCACAAATTAAACCCCGGTTTCGTGACGTCATGCGAATGCGTCCTTCTTCCTCATCGTCTCCGTTCACCTGCTTGTGACAGGCTTGTGACACTAACACTGTTTCTCCACTATCTAAGTCATATATAAGTTTATACCTCAACACATTGATGTCTTACAGTGGCCCAGACTTGCCTGAAAGTATCTGTTATTACAGCAAAAGGTTGATATCACTCACTCTCACTCACTTTCCTTAACCGCCAGGTCCTACTAAGCAGGGCGGGCACACACACAGATACACGGAGAAGTCACTTAGACTCACCAATCCGCCTAGTGCACATGCCTTTGGACGGGGGAGGAAACCTAGAGGAAACCCGCACCAACACGGGAGAGCATGCAAACTCCACACACACAAGGTCCGAGCCGAGATTCAAACTCCTATCTAACCACCGTGCAACCGTGCAGCCCACAGTAGATCTATCACATATACCCATGCATAAAGCAATGATAATTGGTACATATTGGGTGGTTGTAGCCTAGTGGGTAACTCACTCGCCTATGAACCAGAAGACCCGGGTTCGAATCCCACTTACTACCATTGTGTCCCTGAGCAAGACACTTAACCCTAAGTTGCTCCAGGGAAACTGTCCCTGTAACTACTGATTGTAAGTCGCTCTGGATAAGGGCGTCTGATAAATGCTGTAAATGTAAATGTAAATGTAAATATTGTGCAACAAATATCTTGTTAAATCCTGAGCATTAAGCATGGCAGAAAGCGTGTTATTTAAAATGTTATGTTTGGACATTTTCTTGCCGTTTCATCAGTAATCATTGCATAAATAATGTCTTGACATTAGAAAGAAAAAGGCTTCTCATTCTTGTTCTTTCTCATGGTCACATACTGGCCTCAGAAATCCCTTTTCCCCCACTGTCCTCAAATGTCAAATAAAACATATGAATCATGTGGCTCAATGGAAAATAATGCATCCAGTCACACCAGATTTGATCTGAGATGTACTAAAGAGGAAAATCTGATCTGTTTCACACAGCTGTGCGAGCCATCCTGTCTATGCCAATGTCTCTGTGTGGCTGTCACGCAACAAGCTGTGCTCATGTCACACTTTCTCGCTGGTTTAACTTGTTGTTTTTTATTCTGACATATTTTAAGAACATAAGGCTCAGTCCGGACTAAGCAAGTGCACTAACTAGGAAAATGCTGGGAATGTGGCCGGGGGCCTGGGGCACTTTCGAATGAGTCGACAGGTCCAGCAATGAAGACCAAAAACAGCCCTGAGAGAAAAAATACAGACTGTAAAGCAAACAAAGTTTGCTAAAAATGAACACTGGGTTGAAAGGTAGCTGTGCAGTACAGAATGTCATCGCCGTTGGCATGGGGGGGCATGGGAACAGGTCTTTAGTAGTAATTTTATCTGTAAAAACACACAACGCCACACTGGGACTCAGTGACAGTTGGCATCTGTCTCACAAGAACGACGCGGTGGGCTCAGCTTGACTTTAAAAAAAGAAAAATTAAAGCTACTGCAACACATAGTTTGCGGTAGGACTTTCAACGAGAATTTGAGCGATGCCTGGCGTCACTTTACTTTTTTATTGATCATTGCATTTCAGAGAAAATCATAGCGGAGAAGAGAGCAGGTGAGAGTGGAAGAATTTCTGTCCAGAAACTTTATCCTGATAGAAGACAAGGCAAAATCATGCTGGAACCCTGCGTAGATAGAATAGGTTTAGCAGATAAATGGAGCAACTCAGGGTTAAGTGTCTTGCTCAGGGACACGATGGTAGTAAGTGGGATTTGAACCTGGGTCTTCTGGTTCATAGGCGAGTGTGTTACCCACTAGGCTACTTCCACCCTGTTATGAATCTTCATTTCTTTTCTCATCATTTTGGTTGCTAGACAGAACAAAGTGTTCAAATAAGAATTATTTTTTTAACATAAATATCTGAAACTATGTTTAAATGTTTCATTAGGTTTATGCATTTTAGTTTTTTATGCTAATCGGTATTCCACATAAATATATGTAACTCCACATTAAAGTAATTCTGAGTGCTGGGGCAACATGGGTGAAAAAACGTGATTTCACCTTTTGCAGAGAAAAGAGAAGTTTGTGATGCTGAGGCCCCTCTCACCTGTCCAGGTCGTCTTTTATCAAGTCGTAGTTCCTGAGCACACGCAGGAGCTGCACATCTTGGCTCAGGAAGCAGGGGGGTAGGAGGCCGTGGATGCCCAGCTGCAGACGCTCCTCCAGGGAGAAGGCCATGCCCTGAGGAGCAGAGGTGGACACGGTGTGTCATTATGGAAGACTTTATCATTTGTGACACTGTAATTGCATGGAAATAAGCCGCAGACATTCAGGAAGGAGACATCCTTCTTCGTAAACAGGCAACAAGTTTTGCAGAGGTGCCTTTTCCTTTGGGCACAGAGTCAAGCTCAGGTCCGACAAAGTGGGGAGACCACTGACCCTGAAAACACACACTCACTCATATGAGCATGTATGTGTGCACACGTGGCAGAGACACACATTGGAGGCTCAAGGCTCAGTAACATGATTTTTTTTGCCTCCAACTTACACTTGATTCTGTCACGCTTGCTCCTCAGTGCGCCCCGGCACACTCATTCATACATATAGGCATTTTATAAAAAAAAAATGTAACTATCCTCATGCACACGTTTGTGTAAGTACACGTACAGAAACAGATGCACGACTCAAGCTGAACCTCGCACCCTGTGATTTCTGCACCATGCTGCACGTAACGCCGGTGCAGGACCACAGCTGAGAAAGGCCCTCTCTGTGTGGGACCGAAGGAGAGAGGGAGGCTGCAGCCCTGACCCTAATTAAAGGCTCTCTCCATCATTACCACGCCTCCGGCAGCCGCTGCGGCTGCGGCGGGGGGGGGGGGGGGACACGACTGTACTTTAAAACACAGAGCTCCATTTCAGAGAGCCGCTCTTATATATCTGCTTAGGTAAAGAGGCAGCTCCAGGAAGCGTTTTCCCATGCAGCAATAAAATTTGGTGGATCTCACGTGGTGCAAACCAGAGAAACTGACCACATGCGAGACCATCATCCTTGGCAGAATTCATCTTCAAAACTACAGCATATATTTCATTAATAACAAGTCTGAAATTGCTGATACACTAAAGGACGCTAACGCTATCATGGCAACCTACTGCCTAAATGTCTGCCATACCACTGTACTTTTACTGACCCGGGGCCGGTTTCGCAAAAAAATTCAAAGACCATCTATGGAGGAAGAAAAGCTGTAAGAGGTTCAACAGAGTCAGAGACCTGACGTGAAGCTCCTAGCCAGACACAGAGTAATGAGCACTAAGCTCTCATGTTTCTCCCAGACAGCCCAGACCACAGATTTACTGCTGCAATTCAGTCTCAATTGGATCTGGATTAACTGATCACAGTTCCACCATTATACATACATCACACTCAGACCAAGATGAAGTAAGCACACACAATGGTCTTTCCTTCAAATGGACTATTAATATTAATAATATCAATAGACCATTTTTATTTGCTATATACAGCAGTCAATAACATTAAAACCACTGAATAGAATTGCAATTCACCAAACTGTGGCACCTGACATGGGCTGGACATACATTTCACGGCTAGAGAGCTGTCCATTGTTAAAGGTGATGTGTTGTCAAAAGAGAAAACTTGGGAGGCAAATTGCTAGATGACATTGAAGACTTCAAAGATTGATATTCAAAGTGTTGACTTGCTCTTCAAATTGTTCAGTTTGAGAAAAAGTCTAAAAGATTCTTCAACTAATAATGAATCTTCGACTAATATCTTGATGACCAGTATCACAGGACATAGCTGGACCTAGACAACATTAGATGTTTGTGGCTGATGAACATCATATTGCTTCTTTCATGACAAATATCATTATTGATGGTTTGTTTCCAGGTTAGAGAGCTGTTTTAGTGCAATTGTGGAAAATTGCATCACAAAACACCTGCATTGCTTTAGTGATGCTTGTTACAGAATCTCCCATCTCTAGAACTCTAGTGGAGAGATGTATTCCTCCAGAACATGCATTTCTTCATTTGGCTTTTTACATTTATGGCATTTATCAGACGCCCTTATCCAGAGCGACTTACAATCAGTAGTTACAGGGACAGTCCCTCCCTGGAGACACTCAGGGTTAAGTGTCTTGCTCAGGGACACAATAGTAGTAAGCGGTTCATAGGCGAGTGTGTTACCCACTAGGCTACTACCACCCCTTTTTGATAATGGTGGCATGTTCAGCTGGTTTGGGGATCCCTTATTCTGCAATCCTGTCTGAACAAACATATTTTATTGCACGAAAAAGGTGACATCCAGTTTATTCTGCTTCTTCTTCACCCATCTCTACATCCTTGGACAAAATGAACTTCTTCCATTTGATGAATATCACATTTTCTTTTATAAGTCTTAATACATGTCTGGCATTTTGTCTGGCATTTTTGTCTGGCATAGCTACGTGTTATAGTTTGGTGTTGCCTGTGTGTGTTCCTGATGCCCTGATAGTGTGCACCTGGTGTTAAGTGTATAAATGTATCCTCATTGTGTCTAGTCGATCCATGATGTAAGTAAATCCCCTTATTTTTGATGGATTGCATCCTTCTTTCATTTACAGCATTTATCAGAGCGACTTACAATGAATAGTTACAGGGACAGTCCCCCTGGAGCAACTTAGGGTTAAGTGTCTTGATCAGGGACACAATGGTTTGAACCTGAGTTTTCTGGTTCAAATCCAACTTCTGTGTTACCCTCTAGGCTTCTACCACCATTCTTTCCTTGCAATGTCCTGCCATAGTGACAAATAAATAATCCTAGACTTCTTGGTTGGAATGGGGTGATCTAATGCAGTAAAACACTGTATTATTTTATACTGCTCTATACACGTGCATCTGTGATTTAAAAGCACACTTCTGGCAAGGGCCAGCTGCAATGAAACCCTTTTAACTGGGAGAGCTTCCAGGGTGTGAGGGAAATAAAGGACTGTTCTACCGCCAAGATGAGTCTTTGAAAGCTTTCAAGGAGATCTGGTGAAGACCATGAAAGCCTAAAGCTATATAATCACTTGAGGTTATTTTAGAAAAGGCTGCAGATTCTGCCTTTTGCTTGCTCTTTCCTGCCAAGCCCAGCTGCACTGTGCGCAACTGTCGCTCTCTATTTATGCATTTCTAAAAGAAACGTACAAACTGCTGGGACTGAATTACAACTTTGCTCAAGATTAAATGAAGCCGTGCTGTTTTTTATTTCACAAGAGTCAGCAGTTGATCTCTGAGGATATTTCACTTGAGTTATGACCACAAAAAAAAACGTTTATGTGACCTTTACAAGAACTCACCATGTGGCATATTAGATAGTGGTGCAGTTATCTTCAAATATACTTTATGAGATACATTTAAGAGCACATGGAATTTGATGCCAAGCATAAGTATCAATGCAACCACTGAACTTCCTTGACTGGAGATGCAACATAAATATTGGGCTCAACAGCTCAGCAGAGTGAACCTGAAGACAAGGCTTCAAAGCTCTGGTATGGCTCATTAAATCTAATTATTTGGACAGCTCGGCGTGCTCTCAAAGGCTCCTTGTATCATGTGTGGTATGAAGACACCAATGGAACCCCGCCTGAATGCCCAATTAACATCTCCGACAATGGAATGGTGAAAGCGGTTGCAGGGTGGGACCCAGAGGTTCAGGACAGCATTCCACTCAGGGACACGGGCGGCTGGGCCAGCGAGAGCTGGCATTTGATGGCATGCATGGATGGCATGATTACAGCAATAATGCCCCGGGTCCCTGGCAGGGAAAGCGTGGGAACTGGTGGGCTTGGGTTCCGGAGATGCCATTCTGGCTCTATGTGACGTCAGCAGTGATGGCAAGAAAGGAGGATTCAATCCTCGACAATCTCAGGCACAAAATAGACCGTGTAACAAATGAAGTGAAAGAAAGAAGGACAGCTCATTTTCCTTGGAGTCTGCTAAGTTAGACCAGTGATTCCCAACCACAGGGGGGGTGCAGAATTGTATCTGCACTGAGGTTACCAAAATTATATTTGTATGCATTAAATAAACAAACAATATCAATATCAAACCGGTTTGTCCTCACTGCGCATCTGCAAACTGAGTAGCAGCAAATGGAATCTTGCCTCGTTCAACTGTGTCTGACACAAGTATTTGGCACCATAAAATCCTTTATTGAAATGCACCACACAGCATAACAGTCGGCTCGGGTCTTGCTTGGGCTGGATTTTCTTGGGCTCTGGCCGGGACGAGAGCTGATAACAGCTCTAATATAGACTCTATATAGCCTGCAGTGTAAACAAGGAGAATATGATGCAAATTTCATTCCCCAATGCAAATTTCATTAAATTAGTAGAGAGAGAGAGAAATTAATAATAGGACACATTCACAACATAAGCACACACAGCCAAGGATTATCTTGTTTTTTTTTTTTTTGGGCCTGTGGTGGCCTAGCGGTTAAGGAAGCGGCCCCGAAATCAGAAGGTTGCCGGTTCAAGTCCAGAGCCGCCAAGGTGCCACTGTGCAAAGCACCATCCCCACACACTGCTCCCTGGGCGCCTGTCATGGCTGCCCACTGCTCACCAAGAATGATGGGTTAAAAGCAGAGGACACATTTCGCACCATGTGCTGTGCTGCAGTGTATCATAATGACAATCACTTCACTTTTTTAAAAGAATGGTCGTGTGCCTGGTTATAAGGTTATAAGTGGACCAGTGCAAGGCTTCCACTTTTCCCCGGGGTTCCGTAGGACTCATTAGGGCGGGAACACACAAACACTTCCACATGCATCTGACCACATCTGAGCCTCTTCTCACAGTGCCAACACATGCAGTGCCCACAGAGCTTTGGGCTAGGGCTGCCACCATCCTCCACAACCTACAATCTGCCAGACGGGTGGTGCCAAACCTACTGGTTTAAACACACTGAGGTTGATTGCATTCAAATCATTTCAGACAAATACAGTGCAATTCAGACAGTGAAGAGTAAGGATTTTCGAAGATGACATAACCTTGCATGGTTTGTGGGAAGTTTCTGCTCAAACAATCTGTTTCCTCTATCAAAACCAAAGCTGTTGGTACTCCAACACACACTACCTGCTCTAGGAAGAGACGGCGCCACCACAGGCAGATGGCCATTAAAGCTCAAGGTTGTTAGATGGAAGAGATGCAGGAGAAGGTCTGGAAGATTGCACCAGAGTTACAGTTGGGATTATTTCATCGGGGCACATCTGGAGAAGACTGTCATGTGTGCAGTCTGTGGAAACCAGCCTCTTTCAGCAGGTTCCCTTCGTTTCTGCTTACATCTAAAGTGTATAAAAATTCCAGCTCGGAGTTGATGACACTTTTGTTTTGGTTCACAGTCATGGATACATGGATCAGTGCTGGATAATTAAGAGCAGATTTCTATTCAGAAATCTCCTGCTTTTTGGTATCTGTTCACATCTTAAATCAGTGTTGGCTACTCCCTTTATTGGGCCATCACATCACCAGATAGATTTGAAAGCTGCAGGCTAGGGCTGCAACAGACAGCCCTAAAATCTCACAGCAGCCACAGGCTTTTATTATCTGACATAACGCATAACATCACTTGTCAGAGCTTGAACATGATATTCTTCTTGTAGCGTGATAACATGTATACAGTAAAATAACAACCTTTCTGCCATATAGCCCAAGGGAATTTTTGGGTTAATCATCCTTGTAGGTATGCATGGATGGCTGACAGTTAGATGCATGCATTAGCCTGGAGGACCATGATAAATTCAAGAAATGCAAACAATGAATGAACGTTTCTCTTTTTGTCACTGAAACACAGTGCTGCTTGCTAAAGAGCCATGTCTGAACGGGAGGTCGTTTTAAAGGGGAAACTTTCAGGTTCATTAACACTTTGGCTCTTTCTCTTTCTGATAAAGGACCAGAATTCTGCACCGGCCTGTACTGTTGACATTTCCCTCTACAAAGTGCTCCCTTAACGCTTGAGTTGGAAACCCCCTCCTCCCTGAGCTAATGAGTTCAGCTTAAGCCAGTCACAACAGAAAGGAAAATAATCTTTCCCCTTTCACGAATCGTAAGAGAAACATGCATATGCAGGGCACCTGTCAGGAGGAGAGCATGCTCTGCACACAGAGCATGTGGTAGAAGCAAATACTGGATCCACAGGGTGATAGATATGTGGGCCAAAAGGTACCTGAAGGTCTCTTAGACCATGAGAAACAAAATTCTATGGTCTGATGAGACAAAGATTGATCTCTTTGGTGTGAATGCACTCATCACCAGGTCAATACCATCCCTGCAGTGACGCATGGTGGTGGCAGCGTCATGCTGAGTAGATGTTTTTGCACTTTCTCGGTTTTTATATTTGAATTAAATTTGCCAAAACCTCAAGCAAACATTTTCGCGTCGCCATTATGGAGTGTTGTGTGTAGGATTCTGAGGGGAAAAATGTATATATTTAATATATTTTGGAAAATGGCTAATACAACAAAATGTGGAAAAAGTGATGAGCTGTGAATACTTTCCGGATACACTGTGCCTATTCATTTTCCCAACATATACACATACAAGGGTTCTGTGAGCATGTTTATCGGGATATATGTGTGTGTGCACAAAAGCGTGTAATAGGCTAATGGGATAAAGATTATGTAGAAAGTGTTCATGAATATGTGTTTTCTGAATCTCAAGGTGTAAGTTCCAATTGATAGTTTTTCCGGCCTTTCTGAATGGGGCATAAACAAACGCTCTGCCCCATGGAGAACAATAGATTATCCACAAACTGAATACGGACAAGATTTACTACAGTAGCTGAAAAATCCACAAATTAGATGACAGGTTTCCCCTCTTGTTTGGTTCTCCCCTCCGTGCTCTGGTTTGGCGTGGACATCCAATCACAGTTAGTATGCAAATGAGCAGTTCGTATGCAAATGGGTTTCTCAGCTAGGCATACACTGCAATGTTAGTGCCCAATTTTTCGGCTGAATCGCATCTTGATTGTGCGTTGTGTGTCGTGCCGTGTAGATGATGTATCATCACCGATTCACCCCTCCCGACCAGGCCACGACCCACAATCAGCTGGTCAAAAGAATACCAAACCTGTTTGAAGCCTGTGTGTGCAAACACTGAATTGACCTTCAAGTAGCAGCACATGTAATCTCAGCTGTGGCAGACACATGCAAACTTTTCAAAAACGTGGTCTCGTCTACTTATCATGACTGGATGACTGTATGTGACAAATAAAATTTGAATTTGCATTTGAAATTTGAGCAAAATTAACGGGAGGCTTAGAAGAAGCAGCAAATATCTGTCTTCAAAATCTTAGCGACTGGTGAGATAATTAACAACTAAACTGACTGTACAAATATAATATATATTTAAGCTCAGCCTTCAGTTGGGACACCCAACTGGAATTTTCTATGAAATTTTTATGGAATACTTTTGTCAAAACTGGGGCAGTGGTGGCCTGACACTAATTCAGAGTCACACAGAGAGATCAATGGTAGACACAACACGATGGGCTCTCATTGTACAAAAATACTACATAGGAGAAATAATGGCCAAAAAAGAGACCGATAGACCTCAGCCAGACTCATTCGGGGTCTACCACAGTTCAACAGCTGAGAGCACATATGAGCATGAGTCAAAAAACGTCCACAGCACTAATTCAAACACACACAGTCACATTTAATCTAAAGAAAATCACTTGCAAACTAAAAAAACACGAGCGAATGGAAACGTCTAAATAGACGCAAATGCAAATAAGAGAATATGTTGTGTCCACCCCCATGCTGACAGGCGCATTCAAGCACAACTGCAACCTCACACACCCGTCCCTCCATACGCATCACTTAACACACACGGGACTGGTGAAAGGCGTGGCCCTTCCCTCTTGTTCTGAGCACAGTCTGTTGTTTTATCAACTGTGGCATCTCCGTCTAGACTGTGAGAAAACAGAGGGAGCCCGACCAGGGCAAGCCCCCTGGGCAGGTTGGGTAAGGGGCTGAGCTGGACCTTATCACCGGCAGGATCAGGAGTCACTGACGCTGTTCAGTAGCACAAAGAGGAGCAGCAGCCAAGGCTGTAGGGACAACGGTGAGAACGGTTGCTTCAGCAACCTGGCTAGATGTAAAGCTTCACCACGTCCTTCATGTGGTGCTGCCACATTGCCTCAAAATACCAGGGAGATAGAGAGCGAGAGAGTTCAGATGAAATGTCTCCACGTGTCCACTGAGACTGGAACTCCCACAAGCCTGGTCAGAACATTACCAACCCACTGCTAAATGACAAATTCATGAACACAAGTGTACACATAGACACGCACACACAGTAATGCCAGAAAACACACTGTGGTCGGCAAGGTCTGCGCATCTCTCAGCATCAGCACCTGGAGCGAAGAGGAAATCTGACATTTTCATTCCATGTCAGTTCCTTCCCCCGGAGACACAGGACCATTCCGGAGCTGGGACCGAGGGCCAAAGACAACAGGTTTGATCTCTTTAGGACACAAGTGTACATTTACCTTCTTAAAATGTATTTAGGTCCATCCTGTGCAGCACTTTGGCCTACAGCGAGTGAGTATAGCTTGATGAACAGATGTCTTGGCCTTGGCGGTGAAAAGTATTTATAGCTCTGCACCATTTAGCAGCTATGAAAGCAGCTCAATTACCAGTTAAGATGCGAATTGGCCACAACATACAAGAATTGCCCCAAATGCAAAGAAAATTGCATCCCTGCAGGAATAGAAGAAGGTCCTCCATGCCAGATTAGGCGCAGATAAAAACTGACGTTCAGCCTCATTGAAATGTTCAATCGCAGGTTAGACAATGAGACAGAATCTACGAGAATCTGCATATGTGTAATGAGAGTGCCCTTGCCCGTGTGCGTGTCAGCCTTTTGATCGTTAAAAAAAACTTCAACTTCAAGGGAGAGCAAAGTTTTTGGTCCTCCTCCAATGCAAACACCGACCACATTGCAAACTACTGACCCATGAGCAGATGCGCATTTTCATCTCCACGAACAGTGACTGAACTTGCCTTTGAACTGTGTCCTCTCTACCCCAGAGCTCGCACAAAAAAACATCATACATAAGTTAAGGGGGCCACTGTGGACATGCGCTCCTTGTTAAGGAGGCATAGTGTGGTCCATAAAATGAAGTGAGCCTTTTCATCACAGCTTCAGTACAGCACGTTTTCCCCCTTAACCATGAATGGCATTTACATTTCGGGAGCATCTTCGGCTTCCTACTAATAAGAAAGTCTCACATTCGCTACCTGGGAGAGCTGAAAAACCACCTGGATTTGCATTCAAGGTCTAGATTCGAAGAAATATGATGCATTGTGTGAATATACATTATTTAATGCATTTTACTTGCCACAAAATCAAATGCATATTTAAATTGTGTTTTTTTTGATAAATGTTTTTGAGAGGTTGTGTGACAGGATCTGTTCTATATTAAGTTTACATTTTATATAAATTGCAACATTAATTAACAGCATTATCAGGCACACAATTAAATGGAATAGATGTGGTCCAGATGTCTGAGCAGATTAAATTCAGAAGTAATACTGTCATTCAGTGTTGTAGTTGGGTAACATAATATAAAACAGTAACTAACTAACCATGCAACACTGCCATTGACACACACTATAATAGGTCACAAGGACAGGAAAAGGGTCAAAGCTGACACTCCCACCAATGCAAAGAGGGAAGAGCTCTGTGTACCACTGCAGCAGGTTCAAGTCCATGAGTTACTGCCTTGACCTCTGACCTTTAACCAGTTTTGTGAAGGTGATCGTGTGGTCACCACAGACTTTTTTCCGGCCAATTAAAGCTAGAAATAGAACATTCTTTTACCTCAGCCTTTTCAAACGCACAGCCCCAACTGCACTAATAAAATCAAAGCATTGGTATGAATAGGTTGTAAAAACAGTGTTTGCCTTATACTGGGGCTATAAATTATGTCTCATTTGGTGGTAACCGGGTGAGGTTGAGCCGACTTCAATGGGCCCAGAGCACCAACCAGTGAAACTGTGACTGCAGGTGCATGCCCTGTAAAACAGAAAAAGAGGCAGTGAAGGCTTCAGAAAAACACCAGGCCCGCCAACTCTGTCGGTGCTGGGGAAGCCCCCTTTCCATGGAAACTGTTAGATGCGGCCATGATAATTTGCGTTAGGAACTTTACAGTGCTGGATTGGAGCATAAGGCACAGTACATAAAAAAATACTTGTTTTTTTTATTTATCTTATAACTGGGCCTTTAAGCACTTGGCAGGCAGGAAATATCAATACTCAGCTGGCGGTTTAAACACGCACTTAATTTTAAGTGAGTTCTTTCAGCTTAACTATGAGACTCAGGGAGTTGGTGTTAACAGCAAGCAAGCACAACAATTAAAATGCTGCTAAGAGGCAATAATTAATTCAACAACATAATTGACTGGAATGTGACCTCAAATGTTCCTCAATCCAAAAAAATAATGTGAGCGTCACAGAATTAAGCCCAAGGCTTCCACCCTCTCTCCTCCCCCCGTCACTTTCACACTGTCATATCCCTGTTCTTTGTCGTTTGTCCAAATGTGCACCTTAATAAATGTGCAATCCTTTGGTTCCATTCATCTGTCCACATGGTAGGGGCAACATTTGCAACTGGGCAAGCTGTGACCCTATGAAAACCTGACCCTGCACTGTCTCTGAAAGAAAACACTCCAGGGGTCTAGTCTGGTGCCCCAGCTGCAAGGCTGCAGTTTTTATAACCGCGGTCATCACGGTTCCCAATCGTTTTGCAGTGTTCTGCAGCCCCCATCCAGCCATCACTACCTAGTTGCATCTGTGCATGCCTAGTTGCATGCTGTCTCTCTGTTATATGATGCAAGACACATTACTTTTAAAGTTGGTTCTGCTTTCATTGAAATATGTTTCTGTTAATTCTCGTTTGGCTCAACGATTGACTGAGACTAAGCTTGGCCAAAAGGTACAGTTGTAGCTTAGATACGATTTTGTCCATCCAATGCAACAAAATAGTCCATAAAATGGTTACATTCAGTCACAATTCGAGTACCATGGGGTTACAGGCAATCGCTGGTCTTTATATTCCCGAACAACCCTACCTTGCACATAAAGTCTCAACAGAACAACTCTATAGATGATTGAACGCTGTAAGCCCACAACAAGGCAATGATTGAGAAAGGCCCATGGGGTTCCACTTTGTGAGAAAAGTCAACCCATCTTAAGTAGACTGAGATATGATGGTATAAACTGATTTGAGGCTGAGGAACGGCCCCAAGCAAAACAGTGAGTAGAGCAGGAGGCTGTGTGAGATTTGTGCACTGACTTCATTCTGCTATGTACAGGCCTGACCTTTCGCTGACCACTGACTTGAGTTGCCTCCAGAGAAGAAGATTAGGTTTCATTCTACATACAGTTGCCGGGGAGTACTAAACACTCAAAAGCATGGCAGCACATATACTCCCACCTGCTTTCCCACAGGCCCCAAACTTGATGCTATCAGGAGCAAGTATGCCAAGAGGAATATTTGTTTAGCAATTATTTAATGAATGACATTCAATTATATAGGCTTCCATGTATTCCAATATTTGGTGCATTGTTTGGCATTACAAAAGAACAAAGCATTTTTTAAATTAATTTATATGTCCATTAAGAGGGTTCACAATATGTAACTAGAAGGCTGTGGATTTATGAGCTCAGCTAGTATTCGCTGTTTCTTCATGTTTGCCAGCGATTGTATTCTGCAGATAGGCAGTGTCTTGTGTAAATACAAGAGCGATAATGTTAATGATTTGTAGAGAAAAGGAAAAAGATAAGATTAAAGACTCAAAGAATCAACATGACCCACGGAGACACTAAACATTGAAAGTTTGCTCAGTGCCATCAGCAAGGCCAGAGAAACATTTTGTTCTTTCCACCACCCTACGCTCCCCAAAAATTCTATTCCAATATTTGCCGCTGATAGGCCTTCTTATTGAAGACGAGGAGCACTGGTGTAACGGGTAGAATAATCAGGTAGGCCAATGCCAGACTCCTGTCTTTCATTATTCTCTTTTTTGCTTTCAAATTATTGCCTAGTCCTAGTCTGTGTTCTCTGGGAATGGGATACACATGAACATGAACGGAACCATTGGTTGAAACTGGCTGTACACATGTTAAATTTAAACAAATTAAAGAAAGAACTGAGGTATAATAACACAGTGTAAACTGTAGAATCATTCATTTTCCCCCAGCTGCTAAAAAAAAGAATCCATTGAGACATGAAGCTAGTATGACCATGAACAACAGCTATGGCCCAGAGAAACCCTGCAGGAGAAGTAAACAGCGATTACGCTCTGTCAAACAGCACTCCGACTTGTTACTGCTCCAGCGTGTTGATTACAACGTGTTGTAGAATGGGAGAAGTTGGGTCCTTTCATGTGGAGAGCCGTTCCTGAAAGCCCCACCCAGAAAAACATTACACCGATTCAAGTCGAGAAATTCCACCACAAGGGACGGCTCATATTCCTCTGCCCTGGCAAATACGCTGAAGGTCTGTAAATCAAAGTGACCTGCCAGCTCGTGCATGTATGCACGCTGTTGTTGGTGGAAGAGACTCCGTGTATTGATTTAGGGAAGGCAGGGAATGGGGATATAAAATATTTCTAAGGCAACACGTTCCCTGTGTCACCCCGTGCGCTGGGTCCCTCAGGAGGTCAAGAGCTGCCAGGCTTGAGTCCAAAACTCCAGACGACTCGGCAACCCTGCACGGTCCACAGGATAAACATTTGCATACTTCAAATTATTTGAGGCCTCATTAGGCTGGATGGGTATGGATTGCCTAGCGGATCTGACTCAAAGCCCTGTAAACAACTTTGTTCATGCATGGGAAGTGGCCAGCATCTAACCAGATTTTCATCATGTGTCTTATTTATGTAATATCCAAAGAACCTGTGGATTTTTTTTAAGGATTGTCATGCTGCTTCCACTGGAATCAAAAATATTACAGCTACAGGTATGAGGGTATTTTATAGGTGACTCTTTATTGGTGATGTAATGAATGTGGTTGGATTTAAAGAATAATGGATTTGCTGTTTACTGTTATTTACAGTTAATGCATGACAGGCAGATAAGGCTCAGATAAAGGTAGAGGAGATACTGGCAAGGGGGGGTCACTCGAGGTCATTATGTGTTATGTGTTAAAGTATAGGGAACATCAATGCTAGAGTACAGAACCGCGTTTGGACAGCGTACAGCCTGTGTTTCCTTAGTAAAATCAATATCAATTTATCAATTCGTAGCAAACGCAACTCAGAACTGTAAACACTCACGAGGCGTCTCCATGGAACCTTCCAGCTTTCACTTTTTTGGATGGTACGGGTCCATTCTGTACATGGTTGGACGTGTAGCTAAAATGAGCAACAATAATAACTTGCTGTGATTTTACTCCTGATCCGATTCAGCCTAATTTGTGAAATTATGATTTTTTATATATATAGCATTTTTAATCAATCAGCAATGATTGAAAAGACATTTCAGACCAGCCCAACCTTATCCAGAATAGTTCAGTTCATTGTTGTTATTTAAATTTATTGATAGTAATTTAGTTAGCATTAATAAATGGCACTGACATGAAAGAATAAAACATGCAGGAATGACAAACTATGATGACAACATGTCAGCTGCAGAAATTATTAGCAGACTTGACATAGCCGTGCTTTAAAGGCTGTTACAGTAACACAAACAGCAGTCCTGTGGTTTGTTTTAAGACCACGGGGGACTTCTGGATAGGAAGTGAGGTAGAGGGAGCAAACTGGATGAATTCATGCCAGGTTTTCTCATAGTTCAGCAACTTTGCTCGAACCATAACCTTTTATACTACCCATATTTCCTGTGTCCAAAGGCATCCTGTGTCCACACCCATCCACGTGAGGGAAAGTTGAGCATCTGCCGAAACAAAAGCCCAAACAACGAAACCTTGATCCCTGGCCAAGTGAATATTTTTTTCCATTACATCGAGCACCGCCAACCAGAACCATAATCCCCAATGGATGGTGAGTTAGGCAGCAAGCACTGGCCATCAAGGTAACGACTGGGTAATTGGAGCAGATTTAATGTCCCGCAGGCACCCTAATCCCTGTACCCGTTTCTCACTAAAATCAGAGCTTCCATCTCTGACCTCGCATCACAGGAAGCCAAACGATCAGAGGCACAGATATTTATTCTGTCCATTGTTGTCCGTGGTAGTCTTTTCAGCTCAAAACACATGTTTTCAAAAGTCAAACATATTTAATATGTCCAATATTTATTAAATATTTCCAGACTAATACTTTTGCCGCCATTCAGCAGACATGGATTTTGACCCAAGTCTCGCATGTCTTATTTAGACAAGGAGGATGGCAGGGATGGGGTGAGCCGTGCATTTAACATGGCATGTTAGCAGTTACCGAAGTACCCTAGTCTGCACAAAGAACTGCATATTGGTCCATAGTGGCTGTGGTATTTAAAGTTCTGGGCTATGTCTTAGGACATACATACATAACATACATATTTTGGTACTGAGGGCAACAAGTACAAAAGGTTTTTTGTTTTATATCCCAATATATGAGGAGGTTTGCTTTACTGCTCTACCATGCACGCTGACCCTGCACAAATAGCTCCACAACGAGAACATACATTGTAAATAAGATATTGACATGGACTGACTCCAGTGGGGGGACTCAGGCTCTGTGATTCGGGACGGATTCGGGACCAGATCGTTTTCATCTGTGAAGTGTTATAACTGTATGCCCATTGTGTCGTGTCCTTGTCGGGTCCTTGAATGTCCATCAGGTATTGCTGCGTGTCCCTTGATTTATCTAGTAAAGCCCCGTTTGTTATATGCCGGCCAAATGTGTCCATCTCTTCACCATGACGCCGTGACAGCTTTAGAACAGAAGAACAGATGATCCCTAACTCTCAAGTGCAATGGCAAGTGTAACAGGTTTCATTGAATTAGTTTATGATCTGGGTTTAATCCCAAGCCTCTTCCCCTGAATTTATCTTGCGGGAAAGAGGCACGGGGTTAATGTTCCTGATGGATGTTTTTCATTTAATCACTTTCAGAATAAAAAGGAGTCTAGAAATACACCAGCTACACATGTTTAATATTTAGTATCATAAAAGTATGCCCGATTAGATGGACCCTGTCTCGATGATGAACTGGTTTTCCCTGGTTGCCTAATGTAAGAAGTAAAATAATCTAGATATCATGGGATATCATTGGATTAACAATCTAGAGAGCGTTATGCAATGGTGTTAAATATCCATTATTTCTTACCCCCACCACTACAGGAGGTTGTGCATTGACTGTTTTATTTGACACAGTAACACCTACTGAGCCTGCAAACCCAAATATTTCCAGTTTTGTCACAGTGATTATTTAGCCATTACTGAAGCAGAGAAGAACCAGGGTTCCGGTAAGTGTGAAGAGAACTGAAGCTCTACATGTAACTGGCCATGGCCTTTCTGCTACTCATATGAACCCAGACAACCTTTCAGATAACACATGAACTTTGGCAAAGTTCTCTGGGTCATGTGAAGGGACCCTGTACCAACCCTCTTTTATGAGATTACACTGACAGGTGCTAACATGTTAACTGCTCAGTGATTCAGACACAATTAATGTGAAAAAAATAAATATTCATGTAAAAAATGTGTGGTAGCACTTGAGCTGCAATGCCTTCACTGGTACATTCTGCATGTGTCTATGTCGTCGGTGTGTGTGTGTGTGTGTGTGTGGCCACTCTGCCAGTCCAGCCTGCACCTGGGCCCTGTCACATTTCAACCCAACATATCAATTACTAATTAACCTAATATATACGAGAATAGTCTCACTTCTCAGATATGTTCACCAGTCTGTGCTTTACACCACAAATCAGCCCACAGTCACACCCATCACTGGCCACAACAGCCCACTCAGTCTTAATTTAAAGTAATTTACATTTACATTTACAGCATTTACCAGACGCCCTTATCCAGAGCGACTTACAATCAGTATTTACAGGGACAGTCCCCCCCTGGAGCAACTTAGGGTTAAGTGTCTTGCTCAGGGACACAATGGTAGTAAGTGGGTTTCGAACCCGGGTCTTCTGGTTCATAGGCGAGTGTGTTACCCACTAGGCTACTACCACCAAGTAATCTATGCTGCATATGCTTAGAATTTAGAAATGCATTAAAAGAAAACCAGACAAGCAGTCAAAAGACAGATAAGAAAAGGTGGCAAGTGTCTTAAATCAAGACATAATACAACATGCTTTGGATGACAGAACACATTGCCATGTGGTCAGATTAGATCACTGCATTTCTTTAATATCTCTCATTAAATTTTATGAGTATTACATTTACATCCAGAAAGGCAGAGCTGGAACCATTTGGATTCAGCGAGTGCTATTGAATGCAGTGTTTGCCAATTAGTAAACCATTAAACTGGCTTTATAGCAAAGAATTTATGAATTCACTATGGCACATTCAAACATGCTTTCAAATCTATTGTTGACACATATTATGGATCAGACAGTCCTTTGGTGACAAGCAGGCATTCTCACCGAAAAAGAAAAACACATGATTAACAAGTTGCCTCAGCAGACCCATAATCTGCCCTGAAACAAGCAGGCAAACAGCCGCATGGACTATGATAATAGCCCCATCTAATTAAGATATCGGCCAGTCACACGGGCCAGAGGGCCGTAGATCTGTTCCACGCCACAAATGAAGGGCTGTCATGTCACAAGCTTGTATGAACTGGAGCCTGGCATTCTCTTAAAAGGAATATGGAAGTAAATAAAATCAAGTGTGCAATCCAGTTGATTTGGGTTTGATATTTACATGTTCCACTTTGCCTGTGCACAGTCCTTTTAACACGATCCAATGCAACGCTGAGCACATCTCCAACGCACAAGATGCTCATTTGAATTATGCTGTACAGAAGAGGCATAATGTAGGGCAGTGACTTCTGTTCCTGGAAGACCCAACAAAGGTATTGTTAGAGTGGCTCCTCAAGGAACAGTAATATGGACACCTAAAAATCTTTCAGAGGGTTTTAGTATTCCAAAATCATTCCAACATAAATTATTCAAGGCTTCCAAGTGCATTCATGCAAAAATGATTTGAACATTGCTAGATTACTAAAAATATGTGAAAATGTGAAAACGCTGGAAATGTGTACAAAACAGTCCAATATATCAGGAAATTATGAAAGTGAAAGTGAAGTGATTGTCACTGTGACCCACGGTGCACACAGTGAAATGTGTCCTCTGCTTTTAACCCATCACCCTTGGTGAGCAGTGGGCAGCCATGTGGGCAGCCACCACTGCCCTACAATTACACACACACACAAAAAAAAAAAAACACAACGTGCAAACCCTACTGGATCATAATTAGTCTGTTTTTCTTTTTTTTTCTCAAAATTTTGCACATCAGTGACAACATGAATAAGATCTCAACAAGAACATTATTTACAGTCACCTGCATCGGCATTTGACTAAGAAAGTAGAAACGGAGTGAATACCGAGCTTGTATTCTGTTACAGCCTACCACTGGCTATATGACCATAATCATTAAATTCAGATGGACGACAGGCTTGTCATCACGATGCACCATTTACATTTACAGCATTTACCAGACGCCCTTATCCAGAGCGACTTACAATCAGTAGTTACAGGGACAGTCCCCCCCTGGAGCAACTTAGGGTTAAGTGTCTTGCTCAGGGACACAATGGTAGTAAGTGGGATTTGAACCCGGGTCTTCTGGTTCATAGGCGACTGTGTTACCCCACTAGGCTACTACCAACCCTGCACCCTTTTATTAATAGTGATAACAATGGGAGTTTAGCTGTGGAGTCGTCCACATGCAGGTTCAGCAACGGTGTTCTTTCCTCCGCACTGACTTGGTCCTTTTTTCTTGAGCCAGAGCCTGAATGGGCATCTGTTGGCCACCTGCCCTCTCGGCAACGTGGTCGGTTCTGCCTACGGGCGAAACCGGATCTCAGATAAGGCACTAAGACATTTTTGTTTTTCCGTTGTTTTTTTTTCCACGCTTGCGGCCTGGCGCGGCCCCAGCGGCCCGCAGTGTCGACTGTAATTCGCATAGGCAGCTCATTAACACGTGGTCCACCAAAGACACAGAAAGGGTCTGTGGAACCCGGAGCCGGCTTAGTCTTCCTCTCCTCTCCTCCCCTGGCCCACAGAGACCTCTTTCTCCCATCCTTCCACACTTGTCCGCCCTGAATTACAGGGCCCACGCTGCAAAAACACCCACAATATCCTGTGCCACCTTTGAAAGGCTAAATGGGAGGGAGGTAAGACCAAACCACTTCGAACGTAAGGCTCGCCGGCTTTCAGCACCCCCCCCCGTCCCAGAGCATCAATTAGAGTACTGTCCACCCCCTGGATGAAAGGGGGGGAGCCCAAGCTCTACTCCACAGTACCCCAGGGGACAGGTAGGGCAACAGTGTGCCACTGGAAGGCCACAGAAGGACAACTGTGTGGCCCGGCGGAGCGCGCTATAAAGGGTCATTTCCTACCTTCCCTTCTCATTTCCACGAGCTGCTTCAAGGATGCTTTTGACAGTGGATGGTTCACGGCGCGCCGTGAAAAGGCTTGTTTTCTCTCTCACCGCGGCTCGATGTGCGATGTGAGTGGTTTTCACTGCTTGAATGCGTAGGTCACTGTGGTGTCCGTTCCTGTGAAAGCAAGCTATAACATAGCCCTGTTACAGTGAAAAGAAAAAACAGGCTTCTGTGGTCTGCCCGTGCTCTTTTGCACAGTCCAATATCGTAGTCCCTTGGCCAGTAGTTGCCCGATTTCTCTACTGTGCCAACTGGCTGCCCTGTGATTTCAATTATCTACTGCAGGTTTATGAGAACCGGTGGCTACGAAGGTTTCAGACAAAAGGAGTCAGGCAGAGCAGCAGATTACGCAACACACATGCAATACGGTTCTGCAGATAGACCGAAAAGAGCAGGGTTCACCAGATGGGCTATCAACACTGCCTTTGCCTCTTATTTATGATTATAAATCATAAATAAGAATAAAATCTCAGGATCTGACAGCCTGAGTTGATAAGTTTCGTAAACTTCTAAAAAACATCGGGCATAACATATTACATTATTCACATGAGCTCTGGTACAGCAGGCTTCAGAGGGATATTTTGGTTTCTACCCCAGTCAGTTTAGCCTTCCTTCTGCAAAAACAAGATTTGTAATTTGCCATCTGAGTAATGAAATGAGAAGATGTGAGCATAAACAAACCAGAGCGTTCAAGTAAAAGGAACACAGAAGACTTCTGTGCAAAGACACTTGAGAAATGACCATAGCAGCACAGACGTTACATTAAAGTGCCCACCCGTACAATCATTCGTATACCTGATGACTACATCATCCGAGTGTATTTTCACAAACAATATATGAGCCACAATAAAATTATTTCGAAAAATGATTTTACACTGAAACCGGCATCTAAGAAGATTTTCTTGATCACTGAGTATATATACAGTCCCTGCCAAAAGTTTGGACACCTTCTCATTCAACGTGTTTTCTTTATTTTCATGACCATTTACGTTGGTAGATTCTCACTGAAGGCATCAAAACTATGAATGAACACATGTGGAGTTCTGTACTTAACAAAAAGTGGAGACCTGGCCTCCACAGTTACCGGACCTGAACCCAGTCCAGATGGTTTGGGGTGAGCTGGACCAACAAGTGCTAAACACCTCTGGGAACTCCTTCAAGACTGTTGGAGAAGCATTTCAGGTGACGACCTCTTGAAGCTCATCGAGAGAATGCCAAGAGTGTACAAAGCAGTAATCAGAGCAAAGAAACTAGAATATAAAACATGTTTTCACTTATTTCACCTTTTTTTTGTTAACTACATAACTCCACATGTGTTCATTCATAGTTTTGATGCCTTCAGTGAGAATCTACCAACGTAAATGGTCATGAAGATAAAGAAGACACGTTGAATGAGAAGGTGTGGCCTGTACTGTATATAAGAAGTGGCAGTAAGGTTTGGCAACACCACAGACTAGACAAGGCTGCATTTAACCAGAAATATTGTATTATTATATATTCACACCATCTATTAGATTCAATCTAAAAGGCCATTGTTACTTTTTTTCCACAAATACGACACCCGTTCTTCTGAAAATACTTTGAAAATGAAATGAAGTCTTCCAAAAGGAGACATCAACGTTGTCTTTTATTAAACGCAATAAAGAAATAATTTTCTTTTTTTTTTTTAAGTTGCAAGCCACTGGCAGACTCCTGGCTACTCGAACTCTGGTGGCCTTTCTGTATTTGGGCGGAGTTTTTCCTTGTGTGCAGAAGCGTCAGGTGTGGGGGGTGTCAACTGTAAGCCCATTGAGACATTCTGAATGTGATTATGGGCTTTATAAGAAATAAATGTTGTTGTTGAAGGTGAGCGTGTAAAAGTGTAAAAGTGTAGAAAGTGTAGAAAGGATTTCTGCACATTTACAGCGTTTACCAGACGCCCTTTTCCAGAGCGACTTACAATCAGTAGTTACAGGGACAGTCCCCCCCTGGAGACACTCAGGGTTAAGTGTCTTGCTCAGGGACATGATGGTAGTAAGTGGGATTTGAACCCGGGTCTTCTGGTTCACAGGCGAGTGTGTTACACACTAGGCTACTCCCACCCTACGTAGGCACACACAGGCAGGGATGTGGCCTGTCAGCAGGTTCTGCTCCCTGGCTGGACTCCATGAAGCTTTATCTGAAACGACTGCAGTGCGTATCAACTCTGCAGCAGCACCAGGCCGCCGCAGCAGCGACGCTGCAGCCAAAAACAGATTCTTTCAGTCCAACGGGTGCGGCGAAGCCCTCAAACAAGTTGGTCTCAGGCCATCAGGCCATCAGTTGCATCAAATTTTACTGTGATTTTTACCCCTGCTGGTACACGTCCGTGCTAAAATATAAATAAAAAGAAAGTAGTAAAATATAAAAAAAATAAACCCTTAACAATAACATCAGCACCCTGGACAGAGATACGGCCGCAGCCAATCACGTGCCACCGCGCCCAAACGCTGACCGCCTCGACCAATCACGTGCCTCCGTGCCCAAACGCTGACCGCCTCGACCAATCACGTGCCTCCGCGCCCTGACGCTGACCGCCCCGGCCAATCACATGCCTCCGCGCCGGACGCTCACCGCCCCGGCCAATCAGCGGCCGCGGAGGCTCCACGGCTCGCGGGCTCTTGCATATGTGGCCCTGTGCCGTGCGACAGTGCGCCGAGGCGACACGCACGTCAGCGGGTTTCGGGTGCCGCCTCATGCTGACTGCGCGTTTTCGCCCCCCACTGACGCCACGTCCTCTCCCACGCGTGTCGCTTTTAGGACTTAAAGTGTCTGTACTTGTTACTCTGTACTCTGTACTAAATCCAAATTTAGCCGCGCTCGTCGGATCCGTCGCGCTGTCGCCGTCAGAGGCGCGCGCCCGCCCGTTACCTTGTTCAGGTGGGGGTTGCGCGTGACGTCGTACCCCCTCTTCTTGGTGTAAACGAACGTCCGCCTTTGGTCCCCGGACCCGTGCATCTCCGCCTCGACCGACTCCCGTCTGACCGCGGCGCGGGCCATGTCGCCAGCCTTTAAATAGCCGCTCCGGCCGCCGGACGGTTCGACCTCAACAAGTGGACACCGCGGGCGCGCGCTCCCGGGAGTCGTGGCTCCCTTATCGCTCGCGCCGTGACGTGACGTGACGTGACGTGACGTGACGATAAGGGTTAATTATAATACAGGCACGGTGCACGACTCTGTATGATTCTCCGTGGTGCGTGTTCATGTTAAACCTGTTTATTAATGAATAATGTTTCGGGGTGTCGCCACCTGTGAGGAAGTACGTGTATTTGGCAGTTCCTCCTTTGGCAAGGCGCTGATCCGGGGAATCGATACCCACACACCACTGCAGGGCATGGGCACCCGCGTGCAGGTCTATTTCTGGGCCGGGGTGGCGGTTGGACGGTTGAAGGTCAAGCTGCGGCCTTCACACTGTGGCCAACAGGCGTGCAGCTGGTGAAACATTATGGCTGCGTAATGCATGGCATTTATGGCATTTTATCACACACTCTTACTTGAAAATAGTTCATCGCCCTGCTCAGGGGCGCAGTGGTGGGTCTTCTGGTTCGGGGGCCAGTGTGTTGCCCTATAGGCTACCACCACCTCGATAAAGCAGATTCTAAAGTTAAGGTACGTTTTGCAAATCCGCAAAAGGAAACAAGTTGTAAATGTGTGTGTGTGAGAGAGAGAGGGAGGGAGAGAGACACGTGGTGTCTGATCTGATTCCGATGGAACAAACAGATATGTGCTGTGCTGAATCACCGTGACTGTGGCATTGGACGTGTTCCCTGGAGCCGGACCAGAAGGTCGCGGGTGGAATGCGTCACCCTCTCAGGCCACTACGGGGACCGTCACCTGATCTCTCTCGCACTCCATGTGTTTCTCACCCTGAAAAGGAAGATTTTCCCATTTTCCGTAGGATGTTAATTTCCTCGACTGTGTGGCTGACTGGGTCAACCTGCCCAAGTCCTACTCGGGTATCCATTACGGCCAAGAACCTCCCCGGACACGTAGCAGGTAATTTACCAGAAGACCGCCGTTCCCCGTCTGCCGGATTCAGAGTGGAGGATGGACGTGTGTGACCATGATCTCCCACTGGGTCATCTGGATGTGGGGAGCTGTCGGCCTAAAGCCAGAAAAAAGCTAACAGTACGCAGAACCTGATGGACATCAACGTGTGACATCTGTCCTTCTGGCCAAATAATGCATGATTTAACATTAAAAAACATTATTTGCTGAACAGCCCCGTAGAACACCAGATGGACCGGAGATCACCGACTCTCTATGTACATTAGGCTGGTCAGTTTAATTAATCTCTCATCTGCCTAAACACAGATAAAGTATTTTCTGGAAATAAACACACAATAACAGATACTGACAGATTACTTAAAGATGTCGGAAATGGTAATGAGGCCCTGTCACGAGGGCTGGACACGGCGAGGAAGGAGGACGCATACGCACAGGACCGGGGTTTAATACATAATACACACGACGGGGGACATCAGCAGACTACGACCCGACCACGAACAGACACAAACGGGAGAGTTTTATACAATGATACACAGGTGATAACAATCAGGGGACATTACACAGGACGAATGTGTAAGAATGGACATCGCAGGAGCCTGCTTTTGCCTTGCATAACAGATGTCTGCAGGGGTAGGTGTGACATTCCTGTGTCGATGGTTGTGGGTGAAGATTCGACACCCCTGTTTTTACATGTCTTTTGTCTGATGGCAACGTGTGAAGTATCAGCCGTCAGGACCGCCCACCCTCTTTTTCTCCCCCAAATGGGAGGCACCGGGGGCGTGGCATCAGAAACAACAGGTTCTGATTGGTCAGTGACAACCTCTGAGCTTTCTTGCTCAGGGGGTTTTCCATCGGAAGCCGGAAGGCTTCTGAGCCTTTCTCTCCCCCTCTCTTTCTCTTCTCCCTCTTTACTCTTTCTTCTCATTTTTATTTTCTCTGTAACCTTGGTACCTTTTTACATTCAATATTCACATGTAACTACAATAATTATTTACCGGTGTTAATAAATTAGAATCTGTTCATTTTTAACCTCTACTGTGCCATGCCTCTTTCTGCCAGGTAACATCAAATTGGAGTGGTTGAATACAGTGCTTTGTGTGGAGGGAGAAAGAGTTTTTTTCTACACACTCTATTCTCTTCTCCAACACCACATGGTCTTCATTGTTTTTACAAATGTGAAACTCCGGATCCGGAGTCACCCCTGCCGGACCAGTCCATGATCATGGTCCATGAAAGGGGGGAGGAAGTCCATAAGGACGAGTGGCGGCTGTCATGCACCGGCGCTTCAGGCCCGGGCCAAAGCACGGCTCGTCCGTGGGGGACCGGCATCCTGTCCGGCTTCTGCAGGCGCCCGTCACTCCATCAGTCTCCGGCACGCAACTGTGCAACGGGTCTCCTCCACCCCACGGTAGCTTTTGTAGGCCATCGAGGTCCGGAATCGCCAGGGGTAATATGGACAGCATGACAGATCCTCTCGACCCCACGGTAGCTTTCGTAGGGCGCCGAGAGTCTGTCACGCTTGGGGAACCGATTAAAAACATGACATGGATCATGGCGGGGAACTGGCGATTACCGGAGGTGCGTCGCTGGAATCCGGACGAGACGGCGCCGTCGGGGGACGTCCATACATGGAACCTTGGATGCCAC